>NW_020653344.1:1903161-1953012 GCF_003589595.1 Hyposmocoma kahamanoa
CTAGTGCGGGGCTATGTTGAGTGTGTGCGTTATTATTATTATTATTAGTTATTAAGAATTCATATTGACATTTCCTGCATACACTTGACATTGTTAGTTTCATTTTAATTATTTATTAGTTTAATTAATTATGTTAATTTTGTATATGCACATTATTGTGTACTTATGGCTCACTATTATATAATCATTTCTTCATTCTTTTGTAAAATGACGCTCACTTTTCGAAGAGTAGTATAAAATGACATGTAGTTGTATTTGTATGAAATTTGTAATCTTGAGAGAAATAAACTAAACATTGGTTAAGTTAAGATCCACCAGGAAGTCTACAATATGTCGTATTATCAAGGACTTTACGCACGCGTTTAATAATGAATTATTTGAAATTTGGAATATACGAAATTCAAGTGGTGGGATATGCGCGCTGTCTTTTGAATGTACGTACGTGGAAAATCTTAGGCAAGCTGGTGGGAATCGAGTTATGAGGACGCCTCGCCACTGCTAGACAAGGACCTCTACTGCTGTTTTTGTTTTCGCTATAACTACACAGTGGAAATAAAACTTTTTTCCTTTAACATCTCGCTTCCTCTTTCCTGATGAGGGGCAGCCGGACTCAACGGCAGGGAATTTTAAGGTAACGAATACTAATGTACCTTAATGTAATGTCGTAGCATAGTCGTAGCAATAAAAGGAAAGCTGCGGTAAGCTTAGGGAACCGAGACGGCAGCCTACGGAGTGCCTCGGCAGCCTTCGAAATACTTCGGCAGGTTTCTGTAGGGGATTCACTAAAGTTTTCACCGTCTTTGAATATAGTTCTTTTCTACTATTTTCAAATATACAACTGGTAATAAACCAGCTTGCATTACGACTGTCCTGAAGAGAAGTTAGGCGAGAGCACGATGTCGCAATTGCATGCCTAAGGATACCGCGGCGTAGGGGAAGTCAGTGCAAAGCGGCCATAAAAGGCAAAGCGCCTATGCTCGATTACTCGATCATTTCAAATGTTATAGATTCCTTTATACAAGGCATTGTAGCCTACCTCCCCACTCTCACCGAGGCAGTCGCTTGGCACCTGTAGGAACCCACGCACACACTCTTGTGCCAAAATAATTAATTCCGTTAAAAAAAAATGCGACCTAAGTTCATTACGTTTTGGTCAAACCGTAGTTTCTTAGTATATTATTGCTATGATGTGGATTATACTGATTTACATTTATCTGGCAGTGATTTTGTAACATTTGTTTGAAGGTATAGTTACATTTGTAGGTGTGAACTTCGTTTTAAAATAAAATGCTCACAAAGGCAAAGCGGCTCGGGTACAGCGGTTATCTAGCCACTATATGAATATGAAATGAATCTTGTAGTGGTGAAAAACTATAAACACACGCTTTCTGGCGGCACATAACATACAGCGTAACATGACCTAGCTTACGTATTCGTGTGTCGCTTAAGAATATAATTTGATACAACGTCGAATTCAGGAACTGCCGCCGTACCAAACGGTTACCATGTTGATCTGCCACACAGATGTCTCGAGTTCGATCCCTGGGCCGGAAGAAATATTTCTAAGGCCTACAATTATTTCTCTCGTGAGTTTGGATGTAATTTGTGATCGTCTATGTGTATGTCTATGGCACCCGCGACACAGGGTTTCCCTAGTGCGGGGTGTGGGCGTTATTTATTTATTATTTATTTATGTATGTAACGTAGACCTGCGTTGCTATATATGAGGAACGTCATTTTTATATTTTATTTAAATAAAAGGGAATAATAATGGGCACCACTTTTTATTAAATCATAAAACAGAAATTATAGTATTTGATCTCATGCTGGGGTTGGGTCGGTGAGATTATGGTTTCAAACAGGTCATCGTAGTCAATTTTTAACAGCATCCACCTGCGAAATTAGATAAGTGTTATTCTTCTTATCGTAGTGATGGCCTACACTATTATATTGTGGCCCAGAACTTAGCCACGCCGACCGCGTCATTAGTAGCTGCCATTATGGTATTAGGGCACGCAGGGCACGATGTGAGCCGTGGTTTGAATCGCACCGCACAAATAATCCAGGTTAGAAACAACCGAAAATCCTCACCAAAACAAATTGTCCTTACTCCGGCCAACCGGAATCCAAAGCATATTTAAAAACTTCCAGATCGGCCATGGTAATTCACAGGAGGAAGACTCTCACCGTAATTGATTACCATAGAATGCCTCGCATGCCTTTAAAAATAAAATTATGTATAGCACTATAACGGAGGATCGTAAGTAGGGTTAGCGTAGAGGTACTATTTAAATATAAAACAACGATTATATTCATAAATAAAGATTTATACGTGTATTCAATTCCGAATCTTTGTTCAGAACTCCTAGATATCCGTTTGACATCAACCCTCCATTATTTATACAATTCTATTACAAACCTAAGCTGCCTAAGGGGACACAACTTCTTGGAAGTAGCCCAGTTTTATCTTTTAAAAGTACCTCTACGCAAAGCCAAGCTATATCCCCGTTATAAGTGGTGGAGGCGCTTTATAGTACTCAGTATATGAACCAAGAAGCTATTTGGAACTGACTAACGAAGTTAATGAATAATATTGGAAGCTATTTAAGCACACATTTTTTATTTTAAAGTATATTGTATTATGAAAATCGGAAACAACGACGGTGCCACAGACATCCAGCCTGGAAACATTACAGCAAAAGTTAGTTTTTCTACATTGACCTGTACGGGGATCGGACCCGGGACCTCAGAGATGGCGACACCATGAAAACCGGTGTGCAAGCCACTCGACCACGGAAGTCGTCTAATGTTATTTGAAACTATACTGTACAAATAGATATTTTTATTTTATATATTTATTTATTTCAAATGCAAGTCACAATACAAAATCGATTATTGCTATGACACCCCGTAGGGGTATGACACTTAGTCGCTACTTTTACGTTTACATTATTTTACACATTAAAAAACATAATAATAATAATAAATATATGTATGTAATATATACACTGACTCCCTGTAATTAGATAAGTAACGTAGCACTAAAAAATGAAATAACTTACCTATATATGTACCTACTATTTTTAGAATTCCAAACAACCTCAGGATTCTACATTACCCATGTCTTTCGGTACTAATGTATCTATAACAGTTGAAACATCCATAAAATTTGATTATATTCACTAAGGAGAACATAGTGACATAATTTGTGCTACTTATTGTAATTTTACATACTTGGCAACAGAAACTGGTTCAAGTCCATTTAAATCGAACTTTTTTTTTTCTGTTGTTCGGCCTTTATATCCATACGCCTAAGCTATACGCCTCTCCATAACAGTTGCAGTGCCACTCAGAGCTTTAAATCGCAAAGATCTGAGGGGCACTGCCACTGTGCCCGTCACTCTGAGACATAACTTGACAAGTCCCATGTGCCTGTAATTTCACCAGCATCCTCTTCGTAACCAGAACACAGTAATGCTGACATTACTGCTTGGCGGCAGAAATAGGTAAGGTGGCAGTACTTCCCTGGACAAACTCTTTCACGAGAAGCTCTACTCCTACTACTAATTGACCGTGTAGAAAAGAGAAATAAGACTATATTCACGTGGCTCACTTGGTTTGGTAGTACAGTCGGAGCAATCGGCGCAGTTGTCCTCACAGGTGCAGTTGTCCTTGCAATCTGCGCCATCCTTGCAGGAATCTGAAAAACGTAACACGATGAAAAACTTCATACATTCTCCACAAAGGACCTTTTTGAGTAACTTACCTCCAACAATCATCGACCTTATATTTATTGTTGTATAACGAGTATCACACATGTTGAAGTGTTGTTCGTGTCTCTTTCTATCAATAACACATATTCTTATATATATATATATATATATAGAACTGCTTAATAATACTAGGTACACCATTAATCAGGAGAAAGTTCATATTCCCTATGTTTAGTAACAACAATAGTGGTGTCAGATAGAAAGTATTTATGGCGGAGTGTTTCTCAACGCCGCTGATATTCTGCTAGAGCCGGCCATGTTTTTATAAAAGCAGAAGAACTAACACACATTCTCATTCTCGTTCTAAGGTTTCAAGTCGATTGTTAAATACTTACACACACAAGAGTCGTTATATAGATATTATTATTACACACAGAGCACTATCCACACACAACTACACTACAATGCCTGCCTTCAAGGTTTGCCAGGACCATCGAGTATATATATAACCAGAAATAGAGACGAAATGTCATTTAATTTGTTTCAAAACTATTCTGCCATATCATTACGGTGACAACTGCGCTCCGATTGGCCAGTCCGAATTCGAAACAATTGACAGGTCAACTTGACCAGTTTAACTTGAGTTTTGCTATAATGGACATAAATTTAAAAAACATATTTAGTATTTAATTACCGATGAAATGTGATTCCGTTAGTTTTGTAATTAGATGTTTTTCTGTTTCACCCACACCACCGAATGGAACAGCCCCTCATAGTTAGAGATATTTATTATCTTTATTACAATAAAAAAAGAATATTTTTAGAATATACGGAGACGTACACAGGTCAGTTGTTGGCGCTGTATTATTTCAGCTTTCTAATTTGTGATTTTAGCGCAAACGAAAGTTGATATTTAAAAGTGATATAAGGCCCATTTGCCTGATAAGTTGACAGGGATGGATTTCGTCTCTATTTCTGGTTATATACTCGATGGGCAGGACAATAACCAATAAAACCATTTCTTACGGAAACTACGTAATGTAATGACAACGTATACTTTTTTCAGAAGAGAGGTTTAAATAATCTACAAATAAAGTTAGTAGATAACTTTAGGGGTATAAATTTAAACATAAACTATATATAAATTTAAGTATAAACTTGGACGTAATTTGTTTCATTACTCGTATTACTTTTATGATTTTCATGTGATAAAAGCACTTTTGCCGTATGACCACATGTGACATATTACACCATGGGTCCATATGGGTAATCCAGTACCACCGAGAGTCAAATATTAAGACGGCATAACACAAATTATTGTCATTGTACACTTAGATGCAAAGGCATTGCTAGAAGCCGTTATTTTAATATCCTGTAATTACCTTGGCATTTCCAGCAATAATCAAGCGCTGATAATAACAAAATGTAAGCTGTTGCCTATCTATTTCTATAGATATCTATTTATGTAGAGAATTTTTAAACTGAAATTGATAATGACTGCAAATGTATTTGTGAAAGATTACATCATCGTCTATCATGATAACACGCGATTATGTCGCGATAGTTGTCAATTGAAAACAACAGCACTTCACTTTAGTCGCGTTGAAAACACTAAATTGTAATTTTCTCCATGAAAACAAGTAAATGTTAGATTACTTCACCAATACTTATTTTTATTTTTATTATTTTAGATTATTTCACCAATATTTATTTTTATATTTATTTATTACATCCCCTAATTTGCCACCCTTAGAGGTCGAATATTTTCTTCAATTTTAAATGAGACTGATACCCCTGGTACCCCCTTTCCATCAAAAAAAGAATCTTCGAAATCGGTTCACAAATATCGGACTTCCTCCTTTTTTTGAAGTCGGGTAAAAAGGACTCGAAATCATCTCGCCATCGGCGACAAGATCTGCCACATCTCCGTTTCATATAAAATAAACTGTTATGAGAAATGAAACTATTTTTTCGAATCTAAATCACGAACATTTGTTTTTTCAAACGAACCATAGTTTTGGGCCCTTTACAGGTTCCATGGTCAAGGCCGACGTGGAACAATCGCGAAAACCTAAGGACTCGATATAAACTGTGTTATGTTATTAAATATTTACTATGTAGTAGACGCCCATCTTTCCTAAGCTTCTTTCTCGAATAAGCAAAATCACTAATTATCTACATGTGTAGGCTATGCTTCCGACGTGTCCCGCACCACACACACCATCGTGCTACTCGTACATCACAGTATTCTTCTGCATAACTACAGGAAACATCAATTATACATAAAAAATTAGGTCACATAAGCTGTTTTGCAAATTTTGGGCTACATTTTTATTTTGGTGCCATTTCCTCTTCCTATCAATTACAGGTACTTAATGCTTGCAAAAGTGTTAAAAAGAAAAAGATTTATCCAAGCAAGTTTTGTAAGACAAATTACTTACTAGATTAACTTATATTATTACTTAATAGACTTATTCCCTAGGGCTATGCTACATGGAATTTAAAAAAGAAACCGTAGTGATTTAACAGGTGTAACATACCTTTGCAGGGTTCGCAGGGAGAAGGCATGGTGTCAAAGTAGATATGACGAACGGCCGAAATGGTGTCAACTAGACTACGAACATCTAAACTTCAATTAGAGTTTATATACATAAAAGCCACAGCAAAAACAGCAAGTACGAGGTTATCCGGAGGCCTCGATGTTTTTCTTTGTAACTGATTAGGTCCATTACGAGTGATTGGGTTTAATTTAGAAAGATTTCTTACTGATACGAGTGTAGTTTGGATTAAGTTGTGTCTTAGGAGAAGTAGGAAGATGGGGCCTATAATAAGGCCCCAACTTGAAAGTTACCTTTCAGCACAGGTTGCTGGGACAGGCCTCCCTCCTCTTTTCCCATTGCTCTAGATCTTGAGCAACATCTTTGTGATTTAAAGGACTGAGTGGCACTGCAACTGTTTTGGACAGGCGTGTCGCTATGACGAGACGTACGACTTGTTCGTCCCATCCCTAAACATGGTATTATTTAAAAACTTATCCCGCGATCGGCTACGTGGTCTACCACGTCTCCTTTTTAGGTTGCGGGGATTCTCCTTGGGGTTATCCTGGCCCACAACTCACTCCGCATACGGCACACGTGACCACCCCTTTTTTTACCCGGAGAAATGCGAATTACGCATACCGCGCGCCCGGAGGAGGAGCGGAGTTATGTGGGACTCTCCTCTCTAAGAAGAGAGGCCTACCCACTAAAACTCCAGGGGTGTTCCTCCATGCACCTTGTAGCGGGAACGCGGGGACGCATCCGCATTCCTTCCGCGAACCCACCGGTGCCGTCCATTTGCACGGATTTACTTACTTATCATAATACTTTCATACATTTATCAAAGATGGCGCTACGGCTAAAAAGGCCGTTCAAAATCAAATACAAAGATCTGACAAACAAGTACATAGAAAAATTCGTGAGGTCCGCTGTATCGTTCCGTGACTTAGTTAGCATGGTGTCTGGCACGGTTTGCTAGAAGACGTCGGTTCGAATCCGGCCGGATCGAAGGAATTTTTTCTGGGTGTTCGATCTTTGTATTAATAATTATAACAAACTAGTGGAGTAATTTCATAAAAAATAATTGAGTATCAATTCAATACAAATTTAATAACTGAGGTAAGGTACTTATCGTGCCTTTAAATTACTTCACACTATAAGTTACAGATCGTTAATTAACTCATTGTATATTTTTTATATTTCCAACAAAATCGTTTTAAACTTTTTGTTACCTATTTGAACCTTGTTGCGCTATGCACCATTGCACTTTTGCACAGTTGCATTCAATATTTAGAGACGTAAATACGATTTTCAGGTCTTTAACTTTGACAAATAAGTTTTGTACAAAATGAAAATATTTGATAGAGTTACATGTAAGAGATTTTTGTTGCTAACAAGTACCAGTTTGCAGATTATTATGAATGTTGGTGTCGTGAATGTTTGTAGAAGAAACTAAAGAGCTCTTTAAACTTTACAACATTCTTCAAGTACATAAGCAACAGAACGACCAATTTATTTGGAATTTCACGCTGTATCACGATATTGTCCTTTTCAGATTGGTCGGTCGAAATTACTTCAGGGAAGGACTGTCTACCAGACTCTGATAGCTATATCGATTTAGACAGTAAGTATGCAATGTTCGTGATACACAGGTTATTTTGTAAAATACTAACAACCTGGGCAGAACTACATTATAATGTAATAACAGTAATTTTTGTACCATTACTTTTCATAAAACATAATAAATTTACCAAAAATCGTTTGTCTTGAAATTTCCATTCCCTTTTTGACTATGGACGTCGCAACACGTCCGAAACGTCGTGGTAAATAAAATATGTTTTCACACACGATTGAGTCCTGAATTTAAAATCAAATAATATGTGAAAATCGTGAAGGTTTAAACTTTAAATCAATGTACTGTATTTTTGGTAGTTAGTTCAAACGTGCAAGCGTCCTCCCCGACGACCTCCACCCCCGCTCTTGCCTTTTGCATCGGACTAGTATGTTACCTACTGTTGAGCAATTTAGCGAAAAATTTTGAATAGTGGAAATTTTTTCGGAAAAAATCCCGAAAAATTGGAAAAATATAATTTTGAAGGCTCATGTCATGTTCTACGTATAGAAATATCTTTTGAAGTTTTATCTAGCGTGAATTAAAAAATAAAGAAAAACAAGTTGAAAATTATTCCTTCAGTAACATTAACAGGTGTCAACGTCAAATATGGAAAATTAAAGGAGACATATTGGAAAATATCCGGAAAAACATTTATTTTTCTGAAAAATATAATTTTTTCATAATAGAAATTTTTCTATGACCTAACACTAATGTTACCCGCACAGAGTTATCACTGTTTAGTACGATCTATTTTATTTTTTTATTTTTGTACGAAAGTAAAGTCAGATGAATTAATACAAGACATGGAACGAAAGTTGTTGTTTATAATGTTAGTAATATACCCTATGGTGTTGTTAGTATTTTATAAATAACCCTATATACAGGCCCTGGTCTATGAGATACAGAGGGAAAGTACTTTAAATATTGTAGATAGGATGTTTTGCTTCATTACAGAAACATTATTTTATTTTTAAAAGTAATTTCAAATATTTTTAAAAAGGTGCTTTCTCGTCTGGGACCGAACCGACCGATTGTGATAAAAAAATATCCTGTATTTGTATGATGCCTGTATTTTTGAGGGCTGATTTAAAATGCAGTCGTTGCCCTAAAATATCTGGCCCATATTTTTCTTTTCTTTTATTTCTTTCTTACGCATTTATGGTCCAAATTTGTATCTGTATTTAAATAGGTAAGTATATAATAGATCTTATTGGCTTAAATAGTTTCTTAAAAACATCATTTACTAAAGATGTAACAGGAGGTCATACTTAATTGAATTTTAAGACTCCAAAGACAAAGGTTAAGTTTTTCACACTTATCTACCTAGAACTGAATAGTTGGTTAGAGGCTCAGGTATCACAGGGCATAGACTGTACCTTGACTGTTTCGTCCTGTATATAATGGTTCATAATTATAATAATAACTTCATGTTGCAGAATTGAAAATGATAAATTTTTTCCATTGCCTAATTTCCATTGCAATCCTTATCATTTAAGTATTCGATTTTATTATCGTGCACTATAATATGTAATATTCAAGTATCATATCGTGAAATATTATTTAATAATTACACGATAATATAATTGAATATTTAAATAATAAAAAATGCCACGGAAATTAGGTACCTAGTAAACACTAGTCTGAGAATGACCGTAATACCAAAAGTCAATTCTAGCCACAAATAAGTTCAAAAGTAATTTCGTCTGCTTTTAATCTAAGGGCGTAGTTACACGAGCTAAATTTCTACTGGATCACATTGTGACAAGGGCTGTCATTTAGTCTATATGTTAGCAGTTGACGTGCAGTTTCGATACACTGAGGCTGAAATTTATAAAACGGAATTTGATTTAGATTAAACGACCTCCGTGGTCGAATGGTCGAGTTGCACACCAGTTTTCCTGGTGTCGTCATGGCTGAGGTCAATGTAGAAATTAACTTTTCGATAATTAGTTTCCGATTTCCATAAGACAAGTGCTTTAGTTATTCATTTTGTGATCAGAGCAACGTATGTCATTGTGATGTTGTCTAATATTTGTTTATTTATTACTACGCAAATTACTAAGCAAAAATTGTGAGAAGTTTAAGCAAGAAATTACGAAGTAAACTCGACAGTTTTATTAAATTTGTTGCTTATACTTATATGGGCAAAGTTCGTTTTGGAAATTCAAAAAAATTGCTTAGCGCCATTTTTTTAGTTGAAATCAAAATTCGTTTTATAAATTTCAAACTTGGAATGCATCTCGACTGACTACTCTCGAGTGTGATTAGTAAGTTTGGAAACATTGACTTACAATTATATGGACGTCGGGTCCGCGCTAAAAAGTGTCCGCACTTGTAAGGCGCTAAAATCGTATACAGAGCGCCAAACTCCGCTTTAGTCTTCATTTGTTCGACTGACAGCGCGATACTGCGATGACATTACAATTTAAATTTCGAATAGGTTGACGTGGGACATTTTTTTCGTGGTTTTTGTATTAGACCCGTCGTCCATTTATTTGTAAGTCAATGTTTGGAAAAGAAACTTTTTCAAATTTAAAATAGAATTAGTCAAGAGCCCGGAACGTTGGTTTATTTTAAAAATTATAGGCGAATTGAAAGATCCAAAAAAATAGTTTCATTTTCATATTGTGTAATAATCGCAAAATCGAAATCAAGTGTAAGTTTGTTAAAGAAAATTTTGTTTTTCTAGGTAGCTGCGTGAAACGAATTAAGTAAACATCGATTAACCTGTCCGTCCTGCTGAACACAAGTTTACTTAATTTACACATTAAAAGTTCCAATAGTTCAAAATGAAACATTTACTTACAGGAAATGAAGTTTAATTTCCGATTTAACTTAAACGTAAACAATGCATTGATTTTGATTTACATATCGTTATATGTGCAAATGTATACAATTTAAGGTGTTCTCACCCTTATAAAAAGTCGAATATGAAGATCGAAAGTGTTTTGAATAGCATTTTTGGAAAAAGAACAAGAGAAAATGTCAATATCAGGATTGGCAAAGATGGCCGCCCATGGTGAAACAATGTTATGTACAAAGATATTTTTGACTAATTGTACACGCCTAGCCTTCTGCAGTTGAAATACATAGCTTCTGTACCTTGCTAGAACTTAAACAGATAACATGTGTATTCAGCTTTTTTAGTAACTTGAAGGCACTTTTATTGGGAACTTGTGAGCTGGAAATTTTGTACAACGTTTACGTCATTTTTGTACATTACGATACATTTTAGTGGCTGTGACATAATTTTTTGACATTCTCTCTCCGACTTCCCATACAAAACACTATGCGACTAAATGTAAATGAGATGTGAAAAAGGCTTTTAAACTACTAAAATGGTATTTATTTCCATAATATTTTACATTGTTATAGAACTTTGAAAATCCCGCAAACTGCAAGCTAAATAACTAAGTAGAGACTCTTGGAATATCTCTTTTTCTTTATTAATATTAACAGTATGTGGAGGTTTTCAGATGGCAAGAGTAGTTCTATTTCTTAGTAGTGGTGGGGCGAGCATCGCCTGCGGGACGCTTGCATGCGCAAGAGCAGCTGGCGTCGCACTTGCAGGATTGGCAGCATTGGCTGGCACTGCATTTGCAGTCTGCAAAAATAATATGAATTATATATTTTTTAATTAAATAACATTACTCGTATCGGTATAGTGTAGTAGCTCTTCATATTAATCTGCTGAAAGAAGGACTTTACATTTGGCTATTTATTGGACATTCTTAAGTTATGCTATTGAAACTATAAGAAACAAAGGAAGTCTCCACTATGAGCTCATTTATTTATTCCAAATAGGTATAGACCGTTAAGGATTAACAAATCTGTAGAGATAGCACGACTGAGCGCGACTTGCGCTAGAGCGACGTTAAGGGCAGGCCACACCGCGAACAAAGCTAGCTAACTTAGCTCACATAGTTGCATGCAAGCTAAGAGACCCTTCACACTTGCGTCTTTCGAGCGTCAGCGCCTAGCCAAGACACGTACAGTGCAGAGACGACGTCCGCGCGGCGCGACGCCACTGAACGCCAGCACTGAGCAACTGCTGTGCTGAATAGTGCCAAACGTCGGGTTTACGCCGTGCGTGTGTTGGCAAGACGCTGACGCTGTAAAGACTCTGACGCTCTAAAGACGCTATTGTGGGGGTCTCTAAAAAATATGTATTAAGTAGAGGTAAAGGGTAAAGTGAGGGGGTAAAGTGCGACATATTTTACATACCTAGTGGCATTGTTGGGTTGGTTTAGTTAGCTCGGTTAGCTTAGTTCGCGGTGCAAACCGAAGTATGAAAAGATGCCCCGGCTACATTAGCTAACCTTGGTTAGCTTAGCTTCGTTCGCGGTGTGACCTGCGCATAAAGCGCGAGATCTTTATGGGACTATAGCTGTATCCTGCGCCTTTATGTCGCGCAAGACGCTGTCGTGCTAGGCTTACTGAGCGTATAGGCAAAATTAATTACTTCAGCTATGTATATATCGCACCCTATAATAAAGCCATGAAAACTTTTGAGGTTTAATAATGATCCTATGAACGAAATTAGTCGATTACTTTTTTGTGCTAAAACAGGAGAGTTTTAAACTTCCACACGTATGTAATTTTTTGCATGTACCTCGTGTTATTTTTATGATTTTCTCGTGATAAAAGCACTCTTGACGTAGGATATGTGGCTTTATCATACCAAGGGCACGATATTTTTTGTTTTTAAACGACTTCAAAAAAGGGAGGAGGTTCTCCTTTCGACTGTTTTATTTTGTGAACCGACTTAGAAGATTCATTTTTTGTTGGAAAGAGAACATCTCAGTATTTCAATTTGAAGAAAATATTCCACCTCTAAGGGTGGCAATCCGATTTCGCGCACTTTCCGTTAACCAATTCCAATAAAACTTGACATAGAGATGTCATTCCAATAAAGAAATTGACAAGCAAGCTTTTGAAGTTTTTTTTAAATAAAATAGTAGCCATTCAAATCATAATGACACTGTCTATGACTTTTTTATATCAACCATATAAATCGAACTATATGGATGACCAAACTAGAGGATGGAAAAGATTTCCATGTTACTTGGTTGTTCCTTTATTTACAGGAACCACTTAATAAAGTATATCTACAGTTTGTTGAGAATGTGTCCAGACTTTGGCGACAGAGTTTTGGCGTGTGATGATTGAACTCTTTGACCTGTGGTAGGTCTATGGCTGTACTTCTAGGTCTTCGATAATTTCGACATGTAAAGCTAGGTACTCACTAGCGGATGGTAACGGTAACCATTGCATGTTATGTTATCAAAAATCATAATGTGTACATCTATCGCGGTTCACCGACCATAACCAGGTACTAGGTAATTTTCAGGTTAGTGCTCGATACCTAATTTTGATGGCAATTTGTATCACTTAAATATTGTAAAATATTATCATGAAGTAATTAATATTCGACTGTAGTATCCAGAAATATTATTGAACATTTCACGATAATTTACTTGAATACTTAAATAATAAAAATTGCCACCGAAATTAGGTAGAGAAAAATAACCTGAAAATTTACTACTAATTCTAGCGAGTGAAGACTGTTTCACACGTAGACATTAATTACAGTCCAGTACACTGAAACACTTGTAGCGCAATAACAATCAAGTATCTCGTATAAAACATTCTAAATAAAAAAAATATTCAATATTTGCCAACGTACACTATTATTGGAAAAAAATACAATGATTTCATGTCGAATACTTGTATGATAAACGTGGATGTATTATTTATTTTGATCGGAAACATGTTCACAAAGAATGAATGATTCAAATATAGAGATCAAAAGTTTTTCGATCTCTTGAACTTCCAATCTCAAAAAGAGACATAGTAGATGTCTTGTTGAATCACGTAATCAATGACTACTCCCGTATGTATCTCATCACCGGTTTTCCCGTATCAAACAAATGGTTTCAACTAGTTTACGACGATATATAAGAGTTTGCCACCTAATAGAACTAAGATACACATAACCAGTAATCACACAAAGAAAAACATAAATAATAACGTGACCAAAAAACTTTTATAGATTACTCACAGATGGCGAAACGGCCAAAAAAGTTGTTAAAAACCAGGAAATAAATCAAAATTCTGCAACAGACACATGGAAGCTTATGGAAGAATTCGAGAAGTCCGTTGGTTCATTCCGTGGTTTAGTTGGCAGAGCGCCTGTCACTGTTTGCTCGAAAACGTTGGTTCGAAACCAACCGGATCGAAGTCAATTTTTCTACTTTGTTTAATAATTATAACAATCTAAAAGTAATTGAATATCATGCTGGTGAAACATCATATAAATGCACATTTAATACAACTTAATTTAAGTAATAACATATTTTTTCTGCATAACTTAAGTAATAACATATTTTTCTGCATAAAACCCTTATTATTACTATTAAAAAGAATTGCAGAGCAAAGCCTTACAAGGTTAGGTGAAAATTCTTCGAATCAATTATAATTCATTAACCGAACGCGATGTATACGTTTGTACTAAATCTCCAAGGCCTCTCATTATCTAAAAAAGCGGCGAATAGTTGTATTAAAGTACGTAACTCTAGTATATCCTTATTTATAATAGACGCTGAGAGAACTAAATACAATTGGTCGTCGTAACACAGTTCTTTTCTCCATTTATTGTCAATAGTTCCATGTAGGTACTTTGTTCCACGTGGAACTACTGCAACCAATAAAATTCAGAAGCTACAATTAACGAAACTTAACCTGTTTATTTGTAAAACAGTTCTTATGATAATAGTCTAGCCTTTTATTTTCGCAAATTACATTAAAATGTTATACCCTCTAAAAATAAATAAAATTAATCAAAACAAACTACGTAGAACTCTAATATAAAAATTCAGTTAGAAAACCAAAACGAAACTAAGTGGTTGCAATACAAGAAAGTAGTTTGAGGAAGAAAAGTCAGTTATAATAACCTGACCTTAAAAGTCATTCATACCCTAGTTTGCCGCCCTTAGAGGTGGAATATTTTCTTGAAATTTAAATGGGACCACATCTGAGGTACCTTCTTTCCAACAAAAAAAGAATCATCAAAATTGGTTGACAAATGGCGGAGTTATCGCGTAACACACATACAAAAAAAAACATGCAGACGAGTTGAGAACCTCCTCCTTTTTTGAAGTCGGTTAAAAATAGCTTATATTTACGTGGAATTAATGGAAATAAATATGACATTTTAAGGTTGCAATTGTTCCACGTGGGACTGAGTATTCATTATCCATTGCGCAACACTGTCTAAGTTATGGAGATATATCAAAACAATTAAATAAATAGTGCTTTTTTATATATCAAGTGATGGAACGCCCAAGTGGTTCGCCTGGTGGTTAGCGACACGCCTGTCCATAGCAGTTGCAATGTCACTCGGAGCTTTAAACCGCTAAGATTTGAGGGGCACTGCCACTGCATCGGTCGCCCTGAGACTGGTAATTTCACCAACATTCTTACCCTTCGAAACCGGAACGCAGTAATACTCACATTACTGCTTGGTGGAGAAATAGGTAAGGTGGCAGTATTTCCCTGGACGAACTCTCTTACAAGGTGCTCCACTGCTACTAAATGCTTAAACATACGTAGCTCTTCTCCGTTCCGGTATAGTAGATAATGGGCCCTACAGTCTAGTTCGCTGGCGAATGGTGAACATAGGCGAGTTTCAATAAACAAAAGAATGTTAAATGAAACGTGAGCAATGTTGCAGCGATTTTCGGTTTGTCATTACAAACGTACGTTATAAAACGCAAAACGGTTTCGAATTCTTATAGATACAATAATAAAGGTTACATTTCCAATGTTTTATAAAAATCTCGAATATCCTTAATGTTGTCTCACTGCTGATTAGTTTGTTTTGTTTTAAACTTTGATACGTACCCCAGACTTCTCTCTCTACCAGGGGTCGTATCTCCGGGTTACTTTTACCTACCTACCTTCTCACAGCTCACTGCGTCCGTAATGATTACCGTTCGACGGATGTCATACACGAGTGCAGTGAATTCAAGTTGAGTGTCTCAATTACGTGTTATCACTGAGTGAATTATTCCAATTGTACCCATTTCTAGGCATTTTATGTAAAATTCTAATATACCAATGTAAAACTGTATGAATTGTTTTTATTTTTCTTGAATCCTGTGGGTCCTAAACCCCTATAGCGTTTCAGTTTTTTTATATTTTCCAACTCTTTTTGATGAGGTTTTTAACAAAAACTACATAGAGTCAGCGTGAACATAGGACCTGTAAACGACCCGAAACATGTTTGAAAAACTAAATACATGCGATTTACATCCGAAAAAAATAGTTTCATTTCCTTTGTGCAACAATGGCGAAAACCCAATAACTCGAAACTTCTATCGTCATTACGATACGGTGTTCAGTCTCCTCCAGATCATAAGGATTTTTAGGTTTACGTTTATTCAACTTGAGCACAAAACTAGTTATTTTAACTACGAAGGTCACACTGAAAGTTCTTAGAATGTCAAAAATAAAGTAAACTAGTAAGTTAATATTTATATTATTGTTTTTCAAAACAGTGTCCATTGACATCAGCACGTCGCTGCATTCGATGGAACCACTGAGAGAAGCATTTTGCCCACTCTTCCTTGGGGGTCCGTGAATCGCTTTCCCCGGAGTTTGTCCTTTATTTTCAGGATTTAATAAAAATCGCATTGTGCGAGGTCCGGACTGTATGGCAGATGACCTAGTATTTCTGCACCTTACGTCGCCAAATAGTCAGTTGTTCGCTGGGCGGTGTGTGCTGAGGCATTGTCATGATGACCTCGCTTTACTTTTGTAGGCATTTCTTCTAAAAAAAGACTGTCTTTTAGTTTCTGGATCGTTACTGTACATTCAGCTTTCGTCACCCGTGACTATATCGAATACAGCATTTGAGTGACTTCAGCACTGATTTTATCTTCAGTCATCGCGGTTGAAGGCGTTTGGTGCGATCACGTTTAAACTCATTGAACCAGTTATAAACAGTGGCACGGGATGGAGCTTCATCATGAAAGGTCAACCGCAGTTTATCGTAACTTTCTTGTTGACTCGCAATTGAAGTCATAGAAAATCATTGCACGATAATTTTCTCGAGTTAAATTCATGTTGACGTGAAGAAACAAACAATTTTCAACTTGCCGCCAATTTGCAAGTAGGTACAAATGACAAACGAATGAAATATACTCGATAAGAATGTCGAAGAGGTCTATTTAGAAAATTTAAATATTTTATTTTTGGTTACTGTTTCTAAGTAGCCAGTTCTAAAACTTTTAGTGTCGCGAAGTCGTTGCACCAAGTTACTACACTATTTTTTATTACTATTAGGGTTTAAAGTATGAAATTGCCGTTTCGCACTGAAAAATTAAAACAATTTAATTTTTCAGTGCGAAACGGCAGAACGAAATACCGAGCATTGCTCGTTCCGTGACTCGTTGAGTGACTTTGAGCTTTTTATGAGGCCCATAGTAAGTGACCACATCTCAGATCCATAGGTCTTCGCTGGCAACACGCAGTGCTCGAAGACTATTGTCTTCAAGGACTGCGGTATTGCGGACGAGAAGACGTCCCGGAGCTTCCCGACCGAGCCGGATTTGACGATCTCATGATTAAAGACCACGAATTGGTTCGAAATATGTCGAACAAAAATTCGACTTAAACACGTGAGTTTATTTTAGTTAAGAATATAATTACTGCGCTATCAATAACCTTTTCTTCGTCAAAATAGTCGCAATACCAACCCTGCCCAGTTTGTCATAACTAACACATTCACATTTCGGTAATTTTCGACATATTGGCACCTAAAGCTTTATTGTCACCTAAAAAAAGTCAATTACGCTAATTTCACAATAAAACTGAAATTAATTAAGATATTATAAAACTGATTAGATGGGGTTGTAGATCTTGGTTCGCTGATCCCAGACATGTTAATAACTCAATTTCGTTAAAAATACGATTATGTTACTTATCATAAAACATGGCAGAATCCCAAACATAAGAAAATCAATAGAAAAATAAATGACAACTGCTAATTGTGTCAATTGATATAAGTATACAATATAACTACTCACTGTCACCGCAACCTCCGCAAGGCATCTTGAATTCAAATCAAAAAATACAAAGACAATATTAAATGAATAAAAACAGTGAAGTGAATAGTGAGCTGTACGCAGTCTTATGACCGAATGCGCTAGAGTCGAAACAAAGTGTAGAATTCAAAACAACGCACTTGATTACGGCAATTTATACGACGATACATTGCACACTGCTGTTTAAATTGATCGTAACCAAAAACAATTTACTCGAATGTTTGAATTTGTTTGTTTACCATCGATACATTTCTTCAAACCTTTCAACGTCTTCCGATAACAAACATTTCAATGGATTTTATTTTATGCGTAACAGGTGAGTAGTTAATTGAAGTTTGACCAAGAGTAAATTGGAGCCGTGCGGTATTGATTGTTTTGCACTCGAATGTCCTACGTAAAAGGACAAACATACATTATGATACACTTTGATATTGACGAATGCTAAATTTACTATTCAAATTTACCGAACAAAGACTCCATTCTATTTAAATTAATATAATGGTGACTTTGTTTTCGGCAGTTCGACTATTTATAAATTTTACCTTAGCATGTTTATAAATTATAACTTACTTAAAACAAACTGGTGTAGAGTATTATAACAAAGATGTCTCTATTATGAGTGAAAAAGATTGACTAAACACGTTTGTGACATAGATAACACCACATACGCTGCTCTGATCACAAAATAAGTAGTTAAAACACTTGTGTTATGGAAAACGGAAAAGCTACGGTACCACAAACACCCAGACCCGAGACAATATAGAAAGTTGGTTTCTACACTGACCCGGCCGGGGATCGAACCCGGAACCTCAGAGATGGCGACACCATGGAAACGGTTGTGCAAGCCACTCGACCCCGGAGGCCGTCATAATGTGCCAAACAACCATATTTATTGCCAGGTCAGAGCAATGATTATTGATTAACAGAACACCCACACTAGGACCATTTTAGAAAAGTACATTTTCCAATATGCTCCTACCAGGTATTGAAACCGGGACTTCCTCAATCAGCGGTCACAATACAAACCGTTAGGCCGCTGCTGTCGTCCGTATAAAATAAATAAATAAGGCGAAAGTGCCCAAGCGTCGATCATGGCGAATTTTCCATGACCAAATTGAAGAGGTCCTAAAGAAGGCAAGGTCAAAAGTATCCTTGAGCGACAAGCACGTATGAAAGCACTGTTGCGTTGATAAGGCGAAAGATGTACTCGTGTAACTATATACCACAAAATAAAATTGACAATAATTATTATTGAGTATAGAGATAATAGAGATAAAATTCCAAATTCAGAATTAAGGAGACATACATAATACGAACTTGTAATAATGAATATGCAAAAAGGTCTGGTCTTGCATCCTCCATACTATATTGAACGATTAACCATGAGAGGTAGAAAGCAGGATGAAAAACAAACAAAAAAAAAATCAATTGAAAAAAAACCTCAATAAAACGATAAATTTCATTCACGGTAAGGGAGGGAGGGAAGGCGATAGTGGCTGACTGCCACAAGAATCCTAAGTAAGTAAGTCCTGTCACTTGATATTATTAAAAAAAAGTAATTAGTAACAAGCAAAATATGCACGTTTTTTAACCGACTTCAAAAAAGGAGGAGGTTTTCAATTCGACTGTATGTTTTTCTTTTTTGTAGGTATGTATGTTACGTATTTACGTATATGTGAACCAATTTTGATGATTCTTTTCTGGGTGGCTGTTCACGCAAGAACACTTATTTTTATAAATAGCACCTAAATTTTATAAGAGGCAATTATTTTAATGGTTGGTTTTGCCATGCTCCAATTGAAGGCGTTTTTCTCTCAATATACTTTAAGCAGTGAGCACCGGTTTTATGTTATATCCTGTGTTAAGTCTCGTATAGTGGCGAACTAGGGGATGAATCCGCACTTTTGCACTTCCGCACTTTCCGGTACCGATTTCAATAAAACTTGGCAAATAGATGCAATTTCACGAACTTTTGATGTCGGTTTTTTTAGTACTCTGTACTGACATTATTTCGTGCTAAGAACCTGTTTTCACGACATAAAGACATTATCATTCAGCCATACTTTTACAGACATTAAAAGTATTTTAATTGAAAAGTCATATTACAAAATTGAAGAGTATATATATATATATATATATATATATATATATATATATATATATAATACAACCAGAGTCTAGATTCCACAGAATTATGGTTTGTTTGAAAAGAGCAATCCCTAGAGTTTCTTGAGGCAGCTTAACGAGCAGTAGCTTAAAAAATGACGTTTTCAAGTGTAAAAATTTTGCTTAAGGAATAAATGATTATCTGACTTTGAATCACTGCTATTCTCGCAAAGATATCGCGCTTTATGTCGCTCTCGCGCAAGTCGCGCCCTGTTGGTGTAATGAAGCCATATCTGCAAAAAGAGAGAGGTTTAAAGGTTTTAAACACGAAATTAGTTGACTTTTTTTAATGCTTAAATGGGAGAGTTATAACATTTCGTGCATAAATAGTTTGTTTCATGTTAGTTCGTATTATTTTTATGACTTTCATGTGACAAAAACACTTTGAAGGTATGATCACATGTGGCTTTATCATACCAAGGGTTGAATTTTCGTGTGATTACCCATTACGCGTTCTAGAGACACACGGCGTCGGATTTGGTAATTTTTTTTTGAATATTTATACTTTTGTTATAAGTTTTTATATTTTTTAAAATTTTATAAATTTAAAATTCTTAAAAATAATGGATGAAAATATAGCTGCGCGTTAGAGATACCGTGTCTCTAGGCCGCATGATAGAATAAGTAAATAAACAACGTAATTAAAACAATAGTTAATTAAGTATATGAGTTAGTTAACAAAGCAGCACTGTTGGGTTTTAATTGAATGTGTGCGAAAGCCAGGGCGGTTAGATGCAAAATACATTGTCGTCTTGGTTCCTTTGTCGCAACACGATTGCGCATTTAAAGACTTGCCCTTAGTAGATAAGATATCGCAAATGTCCGGTGGACCGTGTGTCTGTTAGACGGTTTGAACACTATAAAAACCACAGACCACATAAAATAAAAACAATTTAAAACCCGAAGTTTAATCTTAGACAATTGCTAATTTTTATTAAGTTCTAGCTTTATTTATTTATTTCATATATATATATACATACATATATATATATATATATATATATATATGTATGTATATATATATATATATATATATGTATAGGTATAATAGTGGAGCATTTCATAACGTAATTAATCATATAACATAATATAAGTAAAAATAATAAAAATTATTATAGAAATTTAATAACAATTAATGAAATTAATTACTTATATATACCTATAATTAATGTAATTAATTGTAAATAAAGGACATTAATATATAATTACAGTAAAATAGAATTAATTTTGAACAAAAAACTCGCTTACAGGATGCAGGAGTTTACAAGCTTGACTGTGAGTGCGGTCTCTCTTATATTGGACAAACAAAGCGAAGTATTTGTACCCGCGTCAAAGAACATATAGCTGATGTCAAACACCGTCGCGTAAACAAGTCTGCAGTCTGCGAGCATGTCATGGATAAACCTACACATTCAATGAAGTTTGACAAACCCCAGGTCCTTGCAAAAGAAGTCCGTTGTCTACCCAGGATGCTGCGAGAGGCCATTGAAATTAAAAAACATCCTAATTTCAACAGGGAAGATGGTTTCTCTGTACCACCAGTTTGGGATCCAGTATTTCCTCTAATGAAAAATCCCAAACAGACATAAGACTGCAGTACTAATTAATATGTTTTAGTTTATTCTAATTTCTATTAATAATTAATAATAAATTAAACTTAATAAAAATTCATTCAATAAAATAATTTGTAAAACTTAATGTAGCGTAAATTGGAATGTTTTCTTTGTAAAATTAAAAATAAGGTATTTAATTAATAACCATTGTAACTATAGTGAAAAAATAGGGTGGTTTGCATTAATATTAGACATAACTGGTTGAAGACTGTACCACCTCAGTCAACCGTGACCATGGGACCTGTAAAGGGCCCGAAACGTCGGTTTGTTTGAAAAAACAAATATACGCGATTTAAATCCGGAAAAATAGTTTCATTTCCTAAAAAACTCGCTCTCAAAACAAGTAAAAATGTTTACTTCTTCAGCTACTCGATTTAGTGTGTGAATGGTGCGAGTAATAGGAGCCTTTTTGAGTAGATTTTACTCCCGGATTTGATTATCCGGTATATCCGGTATTACTATGCCGCACAATTCGTGTGAAGTTTCCAACTCGCATTAGGTCAGCGACGTGGCCTATGGCCTTTACTCTCTATTTAGAGGAGACTCGTGCCCAGTAGTGGGATCTAATGCTTCAGAAATTGTGTATAACTAGACAAGTAAGGCAACTCCCGCCTGTTCAGCTCAATATCATATCAGTGCCTACACTCTTGGCTCAGAGCGTAGGGTTGTCACATTATAATTTTAGTTTCTTAATTTAATTCTTATCGTATCGATGGCACACACCACAATGCTTGCCATCGTGGTGAAAGGATTTGCCGATCGGCGAACGGTACTCGCCGATTGTTGCCTAGGGTGCGCCAGACCACGCATGAAAAAAACAATGAAAGTACCACACCTCACACATTCTTCATTTGAAACACTATAAAATTTTGATATTGATTGGTTGTAGTTTCTTTAATAAAAAGAAATAATAGATTCTGGATTGTTAATATAATTTAAACTTTACCCCCTGTTGGCATGTCTCGATTGTGAGAGCATATTATGAAATATGATTATGAAACAGAAATGCTGAACAATTCTGCATTTGAATCACTCTTGTTTAAATCACCATAAACACAACAATAAAATACGTCTAACTATCCGATGTAATTCTTCAAACATCGAGCAAACGATTCAATTCTACAATGATTGGCGCCCATAATTGACCCACATTATGCAACGTGAGTGCACCGCGAGATCATGCGAATGTATGTAATTTTTTTTTTCAAAGGTTCGTTTCGATATTAAGTCGATCTTTTCTTTTTTTTTCTTTTATACAATTTAATTTTCTTCCATTTTTACGTGACACGAGGACACACGAGATTTTAACAGCAGTAAAGCTCGTTGTGTAAGAGATCGTCCAAGGAAGTACTGCCACTTTACCTATTTATGCCGCCAAGCAGTAATGTTAACATGACTGCGTTCCGGTGTGGAAGGGTAAGGGTGCTAGTGAAATTACAGGCACATGGGACTTGTCAACTTATGTCTCAGGGTGACGAACGCAGTGGCAGTGCCCCTCCAAATCTTTGCGATTTAAATCTCTGAGTTGCACTGCAACTGTTATGGACAGGCGTGTATATACAAACAATTCCTAGAATTCTTCATTATCTAAGCTATTCACATCCGGAATACAGATGACTAAACATTACAATACTTCCGAAAAGGATGTTTCATTAGTAAATCGAAAAACAAATGATCATGAGTCATTTACTAAAAGTGGATAGAAATATCAGGGCGTGGATATCTAAGTATGTATATAGATAAGATATATCGTACTTTTCATACAATAGTGTATTAACTCAAAAAATTTATTTTTTCACAATCGATGAAAAACTAATTACCCACTTCCCGTAAAAGATCATTAAAATTCATGTATAGTTAAAGTTTATGACAGACATCTAAACAATCCGAACATGTAATTATTTCAAAAAAATATATTATTATAAAAAAAAATTATTCGTATTTTTGAGTATGGCCTGTTTTTGTCCACAACTAGCTCACAAAAAGCTTTACTTATTTTGAGTTAAGTAGACATATTTTAATTGTTTCTACTACTTTCACAATATTCTAACAACGATTTTACTGACATGTTTAGAATCAAATTTTACGTTCAGAAATTGTTTAATCTTACAAATAATTTTTAAATGAAATTTTACATATTTTGAGTTGCAACACTATTGTATGTTAGCGTAGCTTATAATAAATCGATAAATTTATCGTAAAAAACCGACTTTCGAATTCTGTATTATATCGTGCATCAGAGCCTCTTGCAAAGACGGGTGAAGCAGATGAGTTCCTTACGTACCATCGATTGCACAATGCTATATGAGGCATGAAGATTGTTTAGTCGCTATTCGATTTTAGACATCTTAGGTTCAGCGTGCTGATTTTGATTCAAATCGGAATAAAAATCGAACCGATCGGATAGTCTCGAAATCAGATGGGTTTCCGAGCGAGAAGATGAACCTGATTCCTACTATATCTTTCTAATTTGCGAGTTAAATCAACTATTGTTCCGATTAGAAATGTCAAAAGTTTCCGATCGGCCAGTTGTGAATCGCAATTATGCGCCTCGACTCGGAAAAGACGCAGTTTCCAATCGGGAGAGGCAATCAAAATCAAGCTGCTGGCCTCCAGTCCGTTTCGAGCAGACAGAAATACCCTAAATTTACCCTACCATTTCGGTATATGTTTTCCAAAAAAAAGGAGATTGATTAGTTGGCTTCGAAGTTTAGTAGAAAAACAAAGGAAGTTACCAGTTTCCTAAATTAATTTCTTAGTTCTATGTTTACACGTCATAAGACTTAAATGCATAAGATATTACATACGTTAAGTAAACATAGATATACGTAGATATATTACGTACATTAACTTAACATATAGGTATGTTGGTTGATCTCATTGCTAATTACTTTTGCCAAAATTGATAAGTTATAGCTTAACCGGGGCTGGTAGCTGTAAAGGTATCCAACTGGGTGATGAAATACTTTCATAGATTACAAAGATCCGACAACAAGCACATAGAAAAATTTGTGAGATCCGCTTGTTTGTTACGTGGCTTAGTTGGCATAGCGTCTGGCACGATTTGCTAAAAGACGTCGGTTTGAATCCGGCCGGATCGCAGGAATTTTTTCCAAGTGTTCGATCTTTGTATTTATAATTATAACAAGCTAGTGTAGCAATTTCACAAAAACAATTGAAAATCAATGCAACAGAAATTTAAGCTATAACGTCATGAGTAAAAGGTCGGTTTTTTAGTGATGTTTTAACAAATTAAAGTTTATCTTCGTACGATTATGCCTTTAGGTTATTGTTTTTTTATATAGCGTAATTAAAATTAAATATTCTTCTAAATTAAATTAAACTAAATTAAATATAATTCTCTGCATAATTAAATATTATTTTCCATTTGTAACATTCACGTATGGAGAATAATAAATTGTCTAAAATAGGTATGATACAGATACTTCAACTTCGCACTCACTAAAACAATCGAATAAAACCATTGTAACTCAATGAATAAAACGTAAAATTGCACAATATAACGCCAGAAAAAGAGAAAAGAAATCGTCATTACCCAGCGTCTTCCTAGAAAGACTATGAATTTTCGCCGAATAAAAACATAGTAATCGTTTACAATTTAGGTAAACATATAATATAAGAAAAAATTAATTAGTTTTTATTGAATATGTCTGTTTATATGACAATTAAACAAATACACATTTACCCAAAATTAATTTGTTTCCGCTTTTATTGTTACCTAGATGTTTCTATTTTAGACATCTAGGTAACAATAAAAGCATTGGCTAGTAGTTTCTTCGTTTTGAGAGTTTTAAATTTTTCCCGTAAAATTGTGATTTTAATACCACTTAATTCTATATAGTAGCGATATATATATGCAAGAATACTACCTACTCAGTGCTATATGTATATATGTATATACATATATGTATACGCACTGAGTAGACAAATACACCTGTTATCATTTCGATAATTCTAATATTGATTGCAACTTATTGGAATTACTTGTACTCGAGTTTGTTGATTTTGTATGCAATTGCGATATCGCTTCTAGAAAGCAAACTCATTAATAACTGTAATGGTGTGCATAATGTTAAGCGTAGGTCGAAATTACGTTTACTATCCATTGACTTACAAATAAATGAACGACGGGTCTAATACAAAAACCACGAATAAAATGTCCCAAGTCAACCAATTTAAACGTAGTGACATGTAAAGGAATATGAAAAAGCTAAAACGTTGAATTTAAATTGTAATGTCATCGCAGTACTGTCTAATTTTGCATGCTTCGCTGTCAGTCGAACAAACGAAGACTAAAGCGTGAATGACGCTCTGTGTACGATTTTAACGCCCTATAAGTTCGGACACTTTTTAGCGCGGACCCGACGTCCATATAATTGTAAGTCAATGTTACTATCAATTGAAATGATAAAACAAATGTTAGTGTAGCCTGATCAAACTAACGAGAGCAATAAACTAAAAAGAAAATCATTCATCAAAAATTCAAAAAATCAGGGGTGCTACCGCATTTGAAAAAAAATACAAATCAGAATTATCTATATAAACTACGCATACAGAGTGTTTTTTTTAATGGGACAGTCTGGGGAAAACCGAAACCATAGAAGATACAAGGAAACTGTTTTAGGAACCATTAAGTTTTTCTTATAAAAACATTTTTGGCATAGTTAATTATTTGGTTAAGCGTGAGCTGTTCATAAAAATGAATAAAATTGATCAAATTTTTTTAGTGCTACTCGACTTAGTTTCATGAAGGGATCATTTCATTGTATGGGACGAAAAAATCGGGACAGCCGAAGTTGATCAAATTTTATAAAATATTTTTCATACGAAATGAATATAATTGACAATTTTTTTTTAATGCTAATAGATTCTGTTTCTTATAAGCATGAATTTATTTTATGCGAAGAAAAAATCGGGACAGCAGAAGTTGGTCAAATTGAATAAAGAGACTTTTCATGCACAATGCACTCAATTATTGTGAGTGTGAGTGTGGCTATGAGTGTGATTTTTTGTGGTGGTGGGCGTTGAAATTTTTTTTATCTTGCCTAAGTGGGCAGTGAGCCAAAAAATTTGGGAATCTATGATCTAATTGATGTGTTTCGTAATGTCCAAGCTCGCTCTTCATGTAATAAAACTCATATTATTATTAATAATAATAATAATTGAATTTAATAATAATACTTGGATTTCTATGGCGTGTCGCTTCCAGCACAAATGCAGAAGGCGGTCCTGCTCGATACGGCACGTATTGTTCGCCGATTCTTGGACCGGAGTCCCTGACCCCGGCCGACTGTGCCACTGCCGGGAAATACCGCCTCTTCCATTTAAAAATTCAAAATTAACCTTTTAGGCCTTGGGGGAGGCGAGAGTTTACAATAAATACAATAATAATAATAATAACGCACACACTCAACATAGCCCCGCATTAGGGAAACCCTGTGTCGCGAGTGCCGTAGACGCACATATAGACAACCACAAATTACACCCAAACTCACGAGAGAAATAAATGTAGGCCATACAAATACTTCTCCCGGCCCGGGAATCGAACCTGGGACCTCTGCGTGGCAGTCCGGGATGGTAGCCGTTCGGCCACGGAGGCAGTTAATTTATTAAATTCAAGTTAATCAATAGAGCACTAAAATACGACCGTGTGTGGATAGGACAAAGATTTTGGCGCACCTCGTTCCTGTTTACTATCTTATCATATCTTGAGAAGATAACACCATATCAGCAAGCACACAAAACGCTATGGCCCAGTCCGCGGCCTAAATACCCAAGCATCTGACGCCGCTTGTTAAACAAATAAAATTGATATCCCGAATTACCCCATATAATGTGACAAACAAACAAGTGTCAAATTATAAAAACAATGAGTGTATTAAAGTTGGCTTTAATTGTTGTACTTCTAGTTAGTGTTAGTGTCACTGGACAAGAGGATCCTATAGTAAATGAAGATGAAAACATAGTGAGTGAAAATCCAATAGACAATGCTCAGGTTGTTGTTGAGGAAGCACCAGTGGATGCTGAAGATAAGGCACCGCCAGTTGAGATACTGACAGAAAACGAACCTGTGCTTGTTAGAAGTGGGAAGTATCAGCTTTCAGACGATGGTTTGACTGGTGGAGAGCCAATCGACACTGGAGCAGTGAACTTTGGGACTGATGATGGAATTCTAAATCAAAGGCAATTATTGCCACCGCCTTCGCCTACATCTCCTAATGGGGTTTACAATGAATACGGTAAGTGTGATAATTGTCTTGGACACTTTTGAGATATCACGTACTTTTTATACGAATTTTTTTTATTCTTTTGTAATAACTATGCTGTTGATGGTATCCAATTAGCCAAGTATCGAAAACGCTTTTGTGTAAGTAATTTTAAAACTATGCATTTTCTTAACTCGTGTCATTGAAACCGAGATTATGACGTTACGTTTTTGTTGTACCTTGGTAAAAAAATCTTAATTGTATTTAAATTAAATTCTTAGTAAATCAACTTGAAATACTATTTATTACATTAAAATATTTTCAAAAGTGATATATAACTAATAATTGTTAAACATGCACCATAATTTCATATTGTGTACGAAATTTAGGTTAAATAGCTTCATTCGGCGTTCTCGCTAATTATTTGACATGGTGTGATAAGGACCGCACCTTAAAATAAAACATTCAACCAAGACACTTTTGTCAGTGGTAGGGTTATATCAAATTTTATTGTAACCAATTAAGATAAGGGCCCGTCCTTTATCGCGATGAAGGCAAACACTATGTGCTTGTTTCAAAATTTCAACATGTTAGAATAAGAATGATTTCATCGCTCATTATAGTCAGGGATTTATGCTTTTTAGGTCACAGGTTTTTTTAAAGTTAATAGTAAGGAAGTTGAAAATGATAATGCTACTTTTGTAGAGGCTCTACAGAACATGTAGGCTTAATAAATAAGACATAAACAATAAATTGTAAACCAGTTAAATTTGATGTTAAATCTGTTATAACTGAACACCTAATATTAAAAATGATATATTTGCCTATAAAAAATTGATAACGTATTCATTAGCACGTGTTGTACGTATAAAAGTGCCAGGAATGTTTCTTTAAATATACTGTTATCTAAATCAAACATAATGTGACTAGTATTGTGTAGAACGTGATTAGTCACTCTGGATTCTTATGAAAATATAAAATTATGAAATCATACGGCAAACATTGATGATAATAGCAAAGGTACTTAAGACATTGATTATAAAACCTACTGTTCTAAAAGAAAATCTGAAAGTATAAAAATGACTGAAAAAGAACACATTGCCGCATGATAGGCACCTGTTTCCTAAACGGGAAACTAGACGTACTTTATCAGAATTAAAAAAGCGGCTTATCTTTGAACAGATTAAAGATTCATGAATAGTATGAACTAGACTTAAAAATTGCATTACGATTATTACAAACTAAATGAGGAAAGGAAACGTAGTAGTAAACGTTGGTGATGATTTCAAAGCAATATGAAATATGAAACAAAGTCGGACGGTTTCGAACCCTTGGTATAATACTACATTTGCAAAATTACTACTACAGAGTTATTTAAAGATTGTACTAACAAAATTAGTGAATAAAGTGGAACTTTTTATATTCAAATTATTTATTTATTTATTTATTTATTTATTACATAAAATTATACAAACTATGTTTAAAAACAGTAGAGCTATTAAATCCCACTTACGGAATTTGCATGCATTGCATGTACTGCGCATTATTTTTTTGTCTTTCACTTTTGACGTATTTACATAAGGCTTTATTATACTGAGGGCTCGTGTACATGCTAAAAAATTCGACCTGTCTGCTACAAAAACAATGACAATGACCTTGTAAACGACAAGAACTTTGTCGGATATAGCCACGAAATCATGTCGCGTCTGTTGCAGTCGAGAAAACGATGAGTATGTACACGATACGAATGCTTTTCGGCAGACGTAGGGGAAAATGTGTTAGTGCATTACGAGTCTTCCAGGTAGCTGTAGTTTTACTACCGACTATGGGAAGAAATATGTTGACTACTAAGCAACACCCGTCCACGCGCATAAACGTTCGTTTACTGACCATGCACCTCACCCCGCCCCATGCAATAGCGGCAGAGCGCGTCGTTTCGCGGGTAAACAAGATTTTTCTTTTGTCCGGAGCCGTGTACACAGTTCGTGTGTAGAAACGACACGAATTCTTGCATAGACTCGGCGACTTTTCTTAGAGTGGACACGCGCCCTTAGGGTACGATTTTGAATGGTTACACACGGCGATGCATTCGCGCGCTTGAATCGCTAATTAAAATTGCGCGCATGTGTAAAGGTAGACCAGTAGCGACTGCTTCGCTACTGCATCGCGTTTGCATCGCTGCTAAAAGTCGCCGTGTGTAACCGCTCTTATGCTTCTAAATCTTAAATATTTAATTTATTTGCGCGCTAGAACTTGTTTACTTTAGAACAGTCCCAAACGTTTAGAACAGGCCCAAAAAAGATAATGAAAAATAAGCAATTCGTTAATAAAAATAAGTGAAACAAAGAGGCTAAACGAGGTAGTAGCTGACATCACCTATTGCAGGAATCATTTATCTGGGTGATATTAAGCTGATAGCTTATCATTATCGGGGCTAACATCGATATTCCGTTGAATTCCACGATTACTTTGTTCAAACTTTATGATATTAGTCATTATACGCAAATATTTCTATTATTTTCTTCAAGACTACTACTAACTGAGCAGTAACTGCAGTTTAATCGTCGCCTATGTACATTGCAATGCCATTTAAACATAGACAAATGATTGTACAAATTACATAGATTACTATAGGTAAAGGATTCATTTGCATAAACTATGAGAAATATATGAATTAAGTGTATATTATACACACTAAATATAATACTTATGTATGAATAATTAAGAATTCATCTGTGATACTTTAGTCTGAGCTAAATAGATAGTTGCTTGTTAACTAGCTTCAAAGAACTAGGAATTATACTAGTTCTTTGAAGCTAGTTAACAGATTAGCTGTTGACAAGTATAGGTATTAACCTATACTTGTCAACAGCTATTCTGTCAAAAAGGAACTAAAAGGAACAAAATCGATCAGGAAGTGAAGAAACTAAACAAAAGAAGTATGACTGTTACTAATTCTATATCCAACACTTTTCCAACAGCACACATTGACGGTCGAGTGTTACCCTCGACAACGTACCAAAACAATGGTCAGCCCTACGTCATCTCCAACCAGAGGCTTCAGCAGATACGTGGCAACTTTCTTTATTGGTTTTACGACCAAGGCGGCAATGAAAACATCGGTGATTACCAAAGTGATATCCATACTTCGACACCACAGATTCACAAGAATTTCAACTTCCAACTACCGTTCTTCGGATTCAGGTTCAATTATACTAGAGTAAGTATAATTAGTAATAGTACAATCGTTTCGGTTTTTAACTTATTATCATCAAAAGATGATTGGAACTTTTCTTTAAACCATTTATTTAGAATCAGTTTGCTATATTTGGTCGCAAAGCTGAAGAACATTCAATTTACGTCTTCATTCCCTTGCGCACACGCTTCCTTGTTTCGTTATCACGTTAAAACCTCTGTAATATCTAAATTTCACCATTATAATTCAAATTCTTCATTTTCAGCTTTCCATGAACGGTTATATTTACTTCAGTGACCCTCCAGACCACTATACCTACCCACTGGAGTTCCCCACCCGTGATTGGCCCAGAGTCAATGACCCTTCTTTCATCGGCATCTTCTTCAGCAAGTGCCGAATTGGCAGCATGAGACCGGAGGATCCCGATCAAAGGCGACCTGGTGTTTACTTCAGACTAGATAGAGATTTACAGGTATGTTTGTTCCCAGATACTCAAAATTGATGCATATAGTAAGAAATTTCTCATTTCTTTCACAATTTTATTAATGCCACTAATGTCGTTTGTAATTGTGTTGTGTTTTTTCTTTATTAATTTCTACATCTACAAAGTTTTATTAATAAATCATTGTTCTTTTAGACCCGTACAGATCAGTTAGGTGTAGAGATGCGTGAACGTGTAACTTGGGACATTCGCGAGGGAGTTATTGGTTCTGAAACCTTCTTTCCTAAACACGTTATTACAATAACCTGGAAAAACATGTCTTTCGCCGGTGGAATCGACAACTCTTTGTTTGTGGTTGGTATTTATCATTATTTCAACATGTGTTATTCATCTAATTCAAGTAAACATATGATTACTATTTGTTTGTTTTTAGACCAACACATTCCAAATGGTCCTTGCCACAGATGAAGTGTTTACTTATGCGATCTTCAACTATCTTGAAATCAACTGGAGCTCTCACACTGAGGCTGGTGGTGACACAACGACCGGAGAAGGCGGTGTTCCAGCTTACGTAAGTGTTTACTTGTAGAAAAAAAGTACCTGACACCATTTAATATCTTTCCGTTACTGTTTGCTCTAGACTACGTTAATAAAATACTAGAGTATGAACGACGTCGGGCCGTATTCCAGAACTCTACTCAATGCTCAAGTCAGGACTTGAGTATGATTTCAAGCATTGAAAATACGACCTTAATGGCAAGGGCTTGAGTATGATTTCTAGTGCTTTAAATCATACTCAAGTCCTGACTTGAGCATTGAGTAGAGTTCTGGAATACGAACCGTAGACTTGGTCCCAATCACAGTAATGAAAGTGACTTGCTCCGTTGGCTTGCACACCGGTTTTCATGTTGTCGCTATATCTGAGATCCCGGGTTCGATTCCCGGACGGGTCAATGTGAAAAAACGAACTTTTTTGTATTGTTTCGGGTCTTGGTGTTTGTGGTACCGTCGTTGTTTTCGACTTCCATAACAAAAGTGCTTTAGTTATTTACTTTGGGATCAGAGTGTGATGTTGTCTACTATTTAAGTATTTATTTAGCTGCCTCCGTGGCCGGTTACCATGCTAGACTGCCTGTATGGCCTACATTTATTTCTCTCGCGAGTTTGGGTGTAATTTATGGTTATCTACATGTGTGTCCATGGCACCCGCGATACAGAGTTTCCCTAGTGCGGGGCTATGAGTGTGTGCGCGATATTATTATTATTATTAATTAATTTTCAGATCGGATTCAATGCAGGAAATGCCACCAGAAGCTACGAATACAAGCCGTACTCACAAGCATCTGTGTTAAGAGATTTGACAGGACGAGGTTGGGCCAATGGGTTCCCTGGACGGCACATCTTCAGAATAGATGAGAATATACTTATGGGAACTTGTAACAAGGATATCGGTAAGCACATTGCAATCATGTCTAGTTTTGAACTATGTACGTTCGAAATAAATTACAACTTATGAACATTTTTTTGCATTGTTTTCTCGTAGATGGCGCAAATCTACCGTTGATGTTTGCCCCTGAGAGTGGTAACATGCTCGGTGGGACCATAGTTAATATCACCGGTCCGTGTTTCAACCCTAATGACAGAATATCCTGCCGTTTTGACACTGAGACTGTCGTGGGTGCTGTAGTCGATAAAAATAGAGCTGTATGCGTTCAACCACGATTCTATCACAATGGTTATGCTAGATTTGAGGTCGCCATTAATAACGAGCCTTATAAATGGAAAGGACAATTCTTTGTCGGTAAGCTCTTAATACTTAAATTTCTCTTGGATTTATCAGGAAAGATTTGCATAATAAATTGAATGTGTTTATTACAGAAACTCCTGCAACAGCGGCTGAAAAAATCTTTTTCCCAGGCGATTCTGTACACGAGAGATATCCTGCAGAAGTCAAAATAACCTGGGACCGCTTTAACTTGACCACCAATCTTAACGTCCAACTTCAAATCAGCTTATGGGGATACAAAGAAGTAACCATTCGTCCTCAACTCGAATATATCGACATTATTGACGCTGGAGTCGCAAATACTGGAGAATACACCATCAATCCTCAGAACTTCAGGAATAGAGAAAACATAATGCACAACGACATGCAATTTGGTTTCCTACAAATTAACTTAACTACTCCTGAAGTTTATAAAGGCATATCTATATCTCCGTGAGTAATTAAATAATATTCTTTTTTAGAAAATTTTCTCTGCAAGTTAACTGTCTAAGTGAATTAATATTATTTTCCTCTTAATTAACAGTATTCTTTGGAGTCGCCCAATTCCTCTTGGATGGTACTTCGCTCCTCAATGGGAAAAACTTCATGGAATCAGATGGCCTCAAACGATGTGCAACAACTGGCTCCGAACGGATCGTTTCCTTAAAAACTTTGCCTCTCAAGTCTGGGTGTGCCCGTGTACTCTCGAACACGCGTTACTGGATAAAGGTCGCTTCATGCCTGATGTAAACTGTGACAGGGATTTGAATCCGACTTGTAGATATCACTGGGGTGGTATTCATTGCGTCAGAAGCGGTTCTCCAAGGTAGTTTTTTTTCTATGTTATAAATTACATAATAAATATGAAGCATGACATAATTCTTAATTTTTTTTATATTTTAGTGCTGAAGGCTCAGGTCAGCAATGTTGTTACGATAAGAACCAAATGCTAATGTTATCGTACGATCAGATGTGGGGTTCTCATCCCCAGCGCTCTCACGACTTTGGATTTACCCCATATAATGAGGCTAACAAGGTAATAAATTACTATTATAGTTCTATTTTAAAATTGTATGCTTCCTGTTCTGAATAATCTTGACACGGATTTTTATTAAAGGTTCCATCATTATCCAACTGGTTCCATGACATGATACCTTTCTACCAATGCTGCTTGTGGCAAGAGGAACAGGCAGTTGGATGCGAAACCTACAGGTATGTAAATTTAGTTGAAATAGCCGTAACCAATATGTACCCGTAATGTAGCCGTAACCAGTATGCACAAGTCTACTGGTAAACTGTTCTTTCAGATTTTGAACCAACGTTTTTAACCAAGAAGAATAGAAAGAGTTTGGTTCAATCTGAAGTACATACCATACCAATCACTTAGTAATTAAGAATCTAGAAATCAACTGCAATAGTTTACTATAAAAAAAATTGTTAGGATCGATGATTACGTAGGTGATGGTTCTTGTTTTGATTCTGACCACTTCGTTGAAAAACGTTATTTTTTTTGTAGTGATTTCTGATTGGGAATCTAGGGTTCTCTTGAGTTTTCTTTCATTTACGAATATATAGATTGATTTATAGTTGTTTTGTACGGGTTCATTATTATGGGTGTTTTTCGCTAGTTCTATAGTGTTACAACTGGTCTACTGGTCTACTCGCGCATCAAGATCTATTTTAGATCTTATTTTGTTTAGGTTTAAAGTTGATTTTTGCGAATCAAATTATCATCAAATCGTTTGGATAAGTCTTGAGCTATACGTTATTTATATTGTTAACAGGTTCGAAAGACGACCTTCACAAGACTGTGTAGCGTACCAATCTCCTGGAGTCGCCGGTATATTTGGAGATCCTCACATTATTACTTTTGATGATTTGCAATATACTTTCAACGGCAAAGGTAGGTACAATATTTACTACAATTACTAAATCTGTTATAAACGAAATTGACATACCATTGAAACTAATGTCGATTTTGATAATACTTTATTTTTCAACGACGACACACACTTTTAAATTGATAAAAAGAATAATAACCAATATGCTCTTTCATAGGTGAATATGTCCTGGTTCGAGTAGACCACGCTCAACTAAAACTAGACGTGCAAGGTCGATTCGAGCAAGTAGCTAGGAACATCTACGGCCCAGTCAACGCTACGCATATTACTGCAATCGTTGCTGCTTCTAATAATTCTGTTCCTATTGAGGTTTGCATTTATTCTTTATTTGCATTAACTGAGTATAGAAGATCTCTTTACGCTACGATTGATTCCGCCATTTGTACAAGTTGCCACACGCTGGTAAAGTCTTGTGCAAAAAACTCCCCACACTATCAATCTGTGTTTGTATTTAATCCAAACAATTCTACAGGTCCGTCTTCGCCCTGAGCACGCCCAATGGAGATACAGGCTCGATGTGTTTGCTAACAATAAGCGGATTTTCTTCGATCGTCCGGCTCTAAGAGTGCAGTATTTCCGAGGTAATTTATTTCTAAAACGCCTTATTTTATATCTTCCCATAACTTCCACTAATAATAACAGGACTGGTTGGCTTTGCACCACATTCATTCGGGAAGAGTTGTGTGTCGCTTTCTTAATATCTCAATACAGTTACCTAGAAATCTACACTATCACTGACGGCCATAATGTAATTACTATGTTTAACACATTGTCTCTTATAAACATGGCAAGAAAACTCTTATTTGAATGCAGACCATACCTTGCCTTATAAATCTTAATTTACAAAACTGAAGATATATGCAATTTTATTACCTAAAATGAAATTCTTTGTTCGGTAGGTGTAACAGTATACCAGCCCATGTACAAAATAGACCAATCAGAAATCGTCATAATGTTCCCTTCGGGAGCTGGAGTTGAGGTCGTGGAGAATAGAGGCTTTATGTCTTGTAGAGTCTATTTGCCTTGGACTTTCATGGTAAGATTTGATTAAATTTTTTTGCCTTTTCAATAAAGGTAAAGTTGCATAAACTTCTAAATAGTTTAGTGTTTAGTTGCTAATATTTGCACTAAATTATACAATAATTATATAATTCTGTGGTTGTAATCACCCCCTGAAACAAAACAAATAAGTTTTGGGGTCCTAATTTATTTTTAATTAAGGACCATCAATTAATTACAAATTATACTGAAATATTTACCAGGACTCAAAATGCGTATATAAGTGCAATCAAATGATACTAAAACATTTGGAAATTTAGCTATAAAGTAATAATTTTTCTACAACTTTTTTAAATTCCTCTAATGTGCGTGGCAATACAATACAACGTTTAAATTGATTTCATATTGCTCTGGAGACAGAGCGGATGATTTTACACGCCGTGAATTTTGTCCATCCAAAAATATCCCCGGAGCATTGAGGTAGAGTTCCCGTGGCGTAGAACCGTCACGTGAGCAGTACTTCTTCTATAGGCGTGATCGCATGATTTCTAAAATCAAAATTTAATTAGATTGTCAATATTGGATACCTCTCTGTTTAGGTACCTATATTACTTATTACGATCTAGTTTATAATAGGTAGGTACATACTTACCTTGTGGTGGGACTTTTTAGATCATTTCCGATATCACTGACTATACACATTACTGTTTCCTTTAAAGGCGATAACGTTGGCAAAAGTCTACATTGTCACAGTTTCCAACGTCGGGTTGCGTGGTTTGAATGTTTTAGGCCTACTCAATAATACGTAACGTAATTCGTTATAACCTCTTTATCTGACGAACTTTCCGAGGTGCTAAAGTAAAGTAAACTAAAGTATCTAACTATGTTCAAATTCATAATTAAATTAAATTGTAACTTTACGTAAACGCTAGTGATAATGACAATCCACCAACAAACCATCCGCCATATTGCTTAACCCGCCAATGGCGCGCGTAGTTTATTTTTATGACCAATGGTTACTAATTTGACCAATGATTACACTAACCTGTTGTCAAAAAACACACTTTATTGAGATTTAGCCCTTGGTTACGATTTTAACTAATAGTTCAGTTAACTATGGATCGAAAAACAGGTCCTTTAAGAAAGTAGGCAACATACGCAGTAAATGATGAAAACTAAATCATAACAATTTATTCTATACTTTGTCAAATATAAAAATTTCAGATTTAGTGACTAGAATTATTTTACTGATTACAATTTCAAATTTTACCAAGAGCTTGATTGAATAAATGCGTATATACTACTAAATACGTATACCGTACATTTTAAAGCACCCTTTATATATTTTTAGCTTGATGAAAAGGTCTTATAATATTATAAGACTGTCTATTACTCGTTTCATTGTTGGATATTTATAATTATCTGACACAGTTATCTAATAGTTTACAGTCATTAGTCATTACACACTTACCTTTTTTACTAACTCCTTTAGGAAATAAATTTATATTGATCCAACTTCTATAGTAATTATTATAAATTCAACAATTGCCTGATAAAGAATGTAAATATAGAGCAAATTATCTCACGAGAATATCAACAATAAGAAAGCATGTTAAATCTGCTCTATATATATATATATATATATATGTGTCGTATTATGATTAAAGAATAATAATAAAAACAATTGGTCGTGTCATTGAATTCGTGCACATTTTAACAAGATAATCCTGACAGCACTGGTAGGTGTTTCATAGTTCGATCTTTTAAAAATAACCTGCCTAATCGAAAATATTTTTTTCAGAACCAAACTCGTGGTCTGTTTGGTAATTGGTCGCTGAATGTGAATGACGACTTTACTCGGCCTGATGGCACTGTGGTTCCTACCGATCTCAACAACTTCCAATCGGCTCATAGGGACTTCGCAAGTTATTGTAAGTTGTAAATGTTGTAATTGTTGTAATTGTTTTATATGTTGTTATTGTTGTAAATGTGTATGTAACCTGCATTATTGGTCCCGTCTACTTCAGGATAGCTCTCAGCCTTATGAGAAACCCAGAAAACGCGTTTCGTGAACTTATTTACTGAGTTGTACGATGTATGATGAAAATTGCAATGATTATATAAATGACACCAGAAACACAAAATAATTCAATTCTGGTTATGTTTCGCAGTTTAGTATTAAAGATACGACGGATAAAAATTTAATTTCACCCCGAACACATAACTCTCAGACCTTTTGCTGCGTTGCCCGTTGTCTATCCATTAGCAGCAGTAGAACTCCTTGTGAAAGAGTTCGTCCAGGGAAGTACTGCCACCTTACCTATTTCTGCCGCCAACCAGTGATGTGACCATTACTGCGTTGCGGTTTGGATGGGTAAGGGTGCTGGTGAGATTACGGGCACATGAGACTTGTCAACTTATGTGACGGGCGCATAAGTTGACAAGGCTTCGCTTAGGTATATAGCATAAGACCTACAAGTATGCATCAATGAGGAGCGAAAACGAAAATATTTACCAAATTGACATCTCCAAGCCATCAGTCAAAACGAAATACTATTGGTTGCCTGGATTTGGAACACATTGGGCCTCATGGACCGAAGTATCTAACTTCTCTCTCACACTCGGTCCAAGCTGGGTCACTCGTATTATTCATTGAGGTCGCAGGGCTTTGTAGAGCTAAATAGTTGTATTTTATCGTACAATTCGTTCATTCCAGGGCAACTTTCCGATCGAGAAGTACGAGATGTTGGTGTAGCATTATTTACAAGAGAATACGGTCGAACCGCTGCATATTTCAACGATAACAACTTTATTCCCAACTTTATAAGAGAGCCTCGCGACTTCCTACCTATAAACAGAACCCACGACATTAACAAAGCGGTAGAATTGTGTCAGGACTCCTACCAATGTCGATATGACTACGGCATGACTTTAAATCGACAGATGGCTGAGTTTACCAAGAATTCCTTGTCTGCTATCGTGAGTATTATACAAAGGTCATATACGTCATCATCATCGATCCATCAATCTCCCACTGCTTGATCGGTGTATACTCTAAACTGTAGTTTAAGGCCACAGTCTACACCCTGCCTCTCGGTTGGGGCATTAGATACGATGAGTTACATGAAACTTCTCTGGCAGGCAGATTTCATCACAATATAAGTGCCATACATACACACCAATTCCCTAATTGGAGCAGCGCAACAGCACAACAGAATTCTGAGGCACTTCCCAGAACACCGTGTACGAATTTAGAAAAGTTCATTTCCCAAATTGTTCCAGCGTCCACTATATCAACCGTTGAACCACGGAGGTCCCCCATTTTCCACAAACTCATGATTTGAACTTGACTCAGGTTTTAATGTTGTACCACGGTGATTTAACATCACATGTGCAGGTAGTGCCCCAGAGTGGATTCCGTTGCTCTATTTTTTAACCAGGCACCAAACCATGTACACACACGCACGCACACACACGCGCACACACACACACACCGACAGAGAGAGACACGCACGCACGCACGCACGGACGCACACACAAACACACATTTTGTCTCCAACTCAGTGTTAAATCGACAGTTGATTATATCAGTATTTTGTTCCTGCAACACGTTGCAGTAAAAAAAATCGTGCTGTAAAATAATAACAACGATCTTCCACGTAAAAGCAGGATTGTCACATACGTTATGTGGTCGGCGATAAGGGAAAGTTGTGCTTGAAATTACTTACAATAGTCCCTACAACATTATTTCCTTTACAAAAAAAACCATCAAAATTATTTCTCAACCCCTACAATGTCTTTACCTCCAGCATGCCTCTTGCGCGATGTCGATGTTGTTTAGTTTCTCGGATATGTACATTATAGCGTCTAGCATCCGCCATATTGAATTTTTGCCGACATATTGTCAATGCAATAGACAAAACAAAAAATGTGAGCTGGAAGAATCCATGACTCAACAATATACCGTGATTCATTTTTGTGTACTTCATAAACAGAATTAGGTACCTAAGAAATATTGTCCCACGTATTCTTTGATATACGACATTGGCAATACTAAAATATCAGACAACTATCTTGTAAAAAATGTGGGTATTCAAGTACAGTGGAGACCATCCGCCATTAAAACTAACCGACCAGCCTTTAAAAGTTCTCCGTGAAGATTATACTTTTGCGATGTTTAGGAACCTAGATTTCCCCAATATCCTCTTATATATCATGTACATTGAGTCCTTAGGTTTTCTCGATTATATATGGAAATATAGGACATGAAACTATTTTTTCGGGTCTAAATCGCGTATATTTGTTTTTTCAAACCAACGTTGCCCCTTCACAACTCCCATGGTCGCGGATGATTGTCCGAAAAAATAGTTACATTTCCTATCATATAGTTTTTTTAATAATTTTAATGGCTACTTCTTAGCGTGTAGTTATAGGAATTATTTTGTATTTTGCAGTCTGACTCCCACTATGCAGCAGGTGCTATGCAGCTAGTGTGTGCATAGTACTTTGGTAATAGAAATTCAAACTTTTATTTGAACTTCAATAGTAATTTTTGTGTCGGTAAATCCATAAGAGACATAGATTATACGATTTATTTTAAAAATACTGAATATACTGCAGTAAAATCATTCTGTACGAAAAGGAAAATTTTTTACACAAATTTATATGCATTTTATCAATAGTCGCGTGCGTATTTAATATGTTTTGTATCCATTGTTCTTTAATTGCCCTACGTCCCAAGGTTTTTTGTTCAAGGGACGATTTATGGCTAATTATTTCGCAGTCACTTCGGTAGCGTACAGGAGACAATTACTTTTGCTCGTCTCTCTTTTTGTATAAAAGTTTATTTAAGTACATAAAAATATGATATTTAGTCGTTGAGGAGTTTCATGACGTATTTCCAAAGTCCTTATCGAAGTGTATCTCAGTGAGCAATATCTCAAACAAAAAGGAAATCATTCACATCCGTAGTTATTTTGCTTGAAAAAAAAAAAGAAAATTCTAAGGTAGGCGTTAGAGATAGTTGAGAGTGAACATGAAAGTACGACCAATTTGAAAAGTTTATTCATAAGTATGTTAAAATATAATTTTGATTTCTCTTAGACGAACATCAAGGAACAAAATGCACGGCGTGTGATTAGTTGCGGTATTCTAGAGACTCCGAGATTTGGCCGAAAAAGTAACTTCTTCTTTACACCTGGAACTAGGGTAAGTGCGTGTGCGTTTGAGCGTGTACCAACGTATTGAAATCAGAAAATAAACCGATCAAGTAGAAAATATATTGGAATAATTGAAAATTAACCCTGAACCTTTATCATTTTTAACTTGAGTATCGTATTTTCCAATTTGTCTATCTCCAAGATAGTTTGAATTCGCTGTATGTACGAACGACCTCCGTGGCTGAACAGTGCATGGTAATGCTGGACTGCCACGCAGATGTCCCGGGTTCGATTCCCGGGCTGGGAGGAATATTTGTATGTATTTATTTATTTGGGTGTAATTTGTGGTTGTCATGTATGTGTACCTCATGGCACCCGCGATACAGCGTTCCCCTAGTGCGGGGCTATTAGTGTGAGCGTTATTATTGTATTATTATATTATGTATTGCTCAAACTCTCAGACTTTAAAGATTAATGGTATTTTATTTCTATTAGGTCAAATTCGAGTGCAATCAAAACTTTATCATTATTGGCGACAAACGCAGAATCTGCGAGGATAACGGAAGATGGAACTTGCCTGATCATGGATACACAGAGTGTCTACGTAAGTATCTAGTCTCATTGAATATTGATGATACTGCATTACGCGTATTTGTTTCTGCAGTAATGTGTACGCGTTTTATCATAATCACAAATTCGATACGTTTAAACTAAGTCGAGATCTTTGATATCCAGGTAATCAAGAATACTCTCAACGCGCGCTGTTTCTGACCTGGGGCATCATAGTGGCAATTATTCTACCATTAGCTCTCCTCATATGCATGTCGTATTTCTGGTGCTGGTACAAACCAAGATCAGAAGGCAAACAGGGATTTCGTTTCGAGGACATACCGCGATCTAAATCGGCGTCCAGACTTAATCTTAGATCAAATTCAATGGGTAATATCACGGACACGGCAAAGTCTTCGACGTTGCGCAGTCAGGATTCCGATGTAAAGGAACCATTACCAAGTACATCTTCTAAAGAAACTCCATTAATTAAAGGCAATATTACTAGAGCAGCTCCTTTACCTCCACCCGTTCGAGACGGGGATAGTTCAGGGTTAGGATATGCAGACTCCACTAGGAGCGATTCCGGGAGATCCGATAAATCAGGGTCAAGTAAAAAACGTCGAGCTTATGATAAAACATATAGAACTAATGAGCCGCTACCCGGTGCTCCTGATGTAGATTTCCCCGAAAAGCTTTGGGATTTATCTGAAGAAGATCTACTATCTCTAACTTCTCCATCTGAAACTGAATCTGCTCAAGGCTCTACATTAACACGACCCGCTAAGGATATTGAATACATCAGTCGTCCCCGCCAAACTGGTCGTCACGCTTTGGCCAGTGATTCTGGCTATTCTACTAAAGATGGTTCTGACGATCCCTATTCTCCAAAATATACTGGCCAATACAGTCCCATTGCATCCTATTCTCCAACTTACTCTGACATTTACTCTCCTCCACTGAGCCCTACTTCTGGTAATAGTCCGAGGAACACATTTAACAATCCTGGACTACCAGAACCTCCGAAAAGTGCCCCTATTGACAAAATAAAAACTTTCACTCTTCCTCCCAAGAAGGGAAAATCTGTAGAGACTCTCATAGACCCACCGACTTCAGAAATGCCTACGTTTAGTAGTAAGTCCACTATGGTTTAATCCACCTTCTTAGATTATCAAAAAACAATTTGAGGTTAAGAAATCTTTTATAGTCTAATGATATCAACCTGACCGACCTGTGTTACTTCATATTTGTTTTTCTGATGAATTAAAGTTTCATAATACTTTCATAACTTTGATTCATTATTTCTTACCTTTTACGTACCTACTTACTATTTATTAAAATATGAAGTTGCCTTAATTAACAATATCATACGAACTAAAATAGAAAACTGTTCACTGCCCAATATAATGACAGACTTAGAGCGTAAGCGCCAGATAAAATTAATAATATATTGATCAATATTCTAACAAGTAAGGTGCTAGTTTAATCAATTAACAGTATTGTCGTGAGTTTCCCATTGAATATATGGTTTCCAATCGTAGTATTAGACACAATGTTTTATTTATATTTTGATTAGATTATATAAAAGAGTATTAAACTTATTTTACGAATAACCTTGGTCACATCGAGAGGAAATTTCTGTTCCGTAAAATGGTAGAATGACTTCCCTATGGCTGCTGTTTCGTTATTAAATTTGTTTTTGTAAGAAAGCAAGTAATGCCACGTTTTTGTGTGGAATAGAAATTTTCTTTGCTATGTGATGCGTTTCATTTTTTGCCTAATCGTAAAAAGATTATTGCTTGCTTTCTTATCTTGTGTACACAGAAATGTAGGTTGAGTAAACAAGGTGAGTACAAACCATTTTTTTTTTTTGCTAGCGATAACATTACTGAAATAATTGGGGCATCTGATAAAATCAGATATTTAGTTTTGTGGGTTACTTTGTATGTGTGACCTATATCTGGAAGTTATTGATTTTTTAGGGTTATGGTCCAATAATAATTGTTATCGTATTGTAGATATAAGGTTACAATCTTAACACTTCAAACCTTAGTTTATACATCGAAACGTACTGCGTAACTGGTTACTCTTGCATCTACCTAGATATCTAATGAACCCTAATGAAATCCATTTTTAAATCAATTTTATTAATACGAAACCGTTAGGCAAATACGTAAATAGCGTGAAACAAGTAGTATGAATTTTGATAAGAATACGGGATCATAATATATGGAGATAAAGGCTACTTCCTTTTGTACCTTGAAATAGTGACGTAATTTTTCACTTTAGACATTAATATTCTTGATGCCAGTTGATCTTATTATTTGCTGCCAAGCAGAAATTTGAGCATTACTGCGTTCCGGTGAAATTACAGGCACGTGGGTCTTGCCAACTTATGTCTCAGGGCGACAGGAGCAGTGGCAGTGATCGTAAGATATTTACAATGTAAAGCTCTGAGTAGCACTGTAACTGCTATGGACAGGTGTGTCGCTTACCACCAGTCACTTATAAAAAAATAACTAACTCTCCAAATCTCAGTAATATCGCGAGGTCTCAATAACTTGTAAGATTTTACAGGGTAGGTTATCCTCCATTGTCCATTTATCCCACCGACCATTTTGGGTACACACGCCCATGACTCCTTTCACACTTTCTTAAATACCTATAAGCTCATATCGAGTTCTTAGGTTTTCGCGATTGTTACACATAGAAAATGAAACTATTTTCCCAACCTTACAAACCTTTTGTTTTTTTGGTTTGTTTGAAAAAACAAATATACGCGATTTAAATCCGGAAAAATAGTTTTACCGATAAGTTCATTACTCCTCTTTAAATACTCATATATAGACATTTCTGTTGCAAAATGAGTATGCTTTTGTACTACAAATACTACGTGGATATTTTCAAGTTGGTTTTTTCTGGCTAATTTTGGTGGCAATTTTTATAGTTTCAGTATTCTAGAACATTATCGTGAAGTATTAGGTACTTAATATTCGAGTGTAGCATCCTGAAATATTATTTAATATTTCTCGATAATATACTCGATATATACTTAGAAATAAAAATATGAAACTAGCGTCCGTTACTGTGCTGGATGCTTATCGAAAATAATCAGTATCGATGTTGTGTACAGTATCGATTATAACTCGAAAGCTGAAGTAAAGTTTTTACCGTCAGTCGGAATTTCGGAATTGGAATTTCTTTTTGAATTAAATTGTTTTTAATGCTCTACGAGTTATATTTATATTTACAAATATTTTACTGACGAAACAATTTTTAAGAGTGTTTAAAATTATAACATTCTTCCCACGCCTAGATAAACTTTGACTGTAAACTTGATCTATGACGAATATTACGCAGATTTGAAAGGAAAAGAGTAAGGTAGTTTTTGCATACAATTCAACTTATGCTTAGTTATTAAGTATATTCGAGTATTCATTCTTAATTATTAAAGAAACATAATCACATGTTGACAACTGTTTCAAAAAACCAGTTTACTATTATAATATGGTTACTTTTTATTATTCGGATACATAAACAGATATTTCTTAAAAAGTCGTATCAAAATAATACAATCTCAGACGCTACTCGCATTTGGTATCGGTTGGAACTCTTAACGGTAACTGGAGTCAGATGAAACAGAACAACGAAAATCTTTACAGCCTTTCTACAAAATTACGATACGACCTCCTCCATTACCTCCAGTCCACATACATCTAGATTTATGTCTGTGCTCCAGTCCAAGCACAAACCATCAGACACGGTATTGCATAAACGTCAACACACACCGGAAATAATCGAATATCGTACTATATAGTTTTCTATTCTATTCTAAGCAGAAACTCGATGTAATATAATTTAAAAAATGTCCACTATGAACAGGCAACCAGGAGTATTCGGCTCGCACATTGGGCGCTACATGGGGAATCATTAGTGCGGTAATGCTGCCCATTGTAATCGTCCTCATCTGCATCGGATGGAGGTTCCTTAAACGACGCAAGAGAGAGGAAAAGGAAGAAGAAGATTTTTTGCGAGTCAAGTAAGTTACTGGGTACTGTAAGGATCTTACGCTGATCTCTAGATCGTCTCGTGTTTTTACCTGCTGACCGTATCGGTATCCACGCTATATGTGTGTATATACGTACACGGCTCGCGGCAGTCGTGCACACATTGGACTTACCATACTTGTCTTATTTTCCTATGCTGCAACTGTAATAGTCCATATACCAAGTCGCTCAAGAACATTGATTTTTTTAATTAAAACTCCATCCTTTAGCTTATAATATGATGTATCTGAAGATGTCTCTCAAAATAAACGATCTCTTGGGAAGCTGTTTACAATACGATTGGAAAAATCTCAAAGATACAGCTTTGGCATATCATTCAGTATTAAAAGATACTATTCCACAGGACCAGACCAATCGACCCTGATGAATCAACAAGGATAAACTCCGATGACGATAGCATCCCATACAAGAAGGGCATGGTTGAAGACAGTCCTGAGCCAACGGATTCTGTTAAGGCCATAGATAGTCCACTCCCTAGCGCAGATCCACCACCTAACCCCAATACTTTTGGGATACCGTATACAGAGCCAGCTTACGACCCTAATCTAACATACCAAGCTCCACAGTTTACTTACGAAGAAAATCTGGACCAACCACAGCCCCCACCGCCTCCGCCTGAGCCTGGGCAAAGCAGGCAATGGCGAGGAGAAACCGAGATTAATTAGGTCATAATATGTTGCGGTAGAATATTTAATTCCACTAAACAAGTGTTACAAACAATGTTTTTCATTCCCGACATAATCGAAATAAGATCAGATATCATCTTTAGGTTACTATGAAATAAGTTTCAAAAAGCTTCAAAGTTTTGGTGTGACTTGTTTTTTTGCGTCGAGTTCTTATTAATTGTTATTCGGTTTCATTCCGCAAAAGTATGAATTTGTGTTAATATAATATAATATATTGTACGTATAATAAATATAAACTGTAGATTTAATTAGCAGGTACTTTAAATTTTAGGTATCGTAAACACAAATTACTAAGACGACTATTTTACATTTGGATTTATATACATTTGCACTGTGTTGTGTCCCACAAGTTCATATAAGTTGTATTGGTTCTTTTAGACATGACATGAAGACATAATATTGTTTATTTTTTTATTGTACTTAAATACGTCGGTTTTTAAGAGATAATTTATGCAGGCGCCATTTTGTGCATTTACTTTTATTTTTAAATACTATAATATATTTCGTATAGTTTAAATATGCTTGGCAATTTAATATTTTGTATTTAATAATAAAAATAAAATTAAACTTAACGAGCTACCAACACGTGTATGTTTATTTTCGTATCTATTACTTATTATTGAGTACACATAAATATCAGTGGAAAAGGCAACTATTCCAAATCTATTTAGAAATCCCATTTTTCAAATGATTTCTTCAGATAAATCAATCAGAATCTGAGGTTAGCGCAGCACTCTGGGCGGAGCCAGCGTGGGAATTATTTTTGAAAGTCCAATCTTAAAATTACAGCAGCAGCCCTGTTTGTCACAAACACAGTGAAGTCAGCTCGTTAGTTTCTTAACAAATTATTTCGATGTTTTGCTTGTGCTTTTTAGCTAACACAATAGTTTACTCACATGTATGTATATGAATTGCGTTTTACAACTTAGGTGAAAATAATTTGAAAATCTTTTCACTCCAATTCTCAATACTTGATCCCAAGGCCATTGTAACAAAAATATTTTCGAGTATATTTGTTTGACACTGAAGATGAGGCGGTATACCTAATGACCCTAGCCTATTCTTTTTGGACGAAACGAAAAAAAACTATTGACATTGACATTTGACACAAAATTTTGGGCAAATGTCAAGTCAATCATATTCACATAATAAAGTTAATTCAATACCTATTTATTTTAAAGTGTGATAGTAAAGTCGTTATTATAGCAAAAGATTTCCCCGTTATTAATGAAAAGTTACAAAATATAGTGATTAGACAAAAAGCGCAATAAATTAACAACAACATTATTTTCAGGAGAGGTTACAAATATACAATTTTATGACATTTTAATGATTTATTCTGGTAATTAAGTCATTATTATTGTAAGGGATTATTTATGAGTACTAGTATCGTAAATTGACACAATAAAGCCTTATTACGGTGTACACGACGCGGAAAAATCCAGATTGTGGAAAACATTGGTAAGTCTGTTTACTAAATTACACTTTGTAAGGTGTTTAACTTTCTTCGTGGTAAGTATGAGGCAAAGATACAGACTCGTACAATTTATATATTTCTTCACTAAGTTTTCAACAAAGTGAACAAGTGAATTAATTTTGTGTATAAATCTTGTGCCCATTTCAACAAACAGCTTCTAAGTCTGGTACTAAATTATGTATTTACTACCTTACTAAAATGTCATTCAGATTTCAAGCTCTCCTGTATTAATAGACAATTATTTTAAGCAAGATCTAGCAATCTTGCAATTGAGATGGATTTATTATTTATAGGGCCTTATGTTTCAAATAAATGTAAAAGTAAAAGGTATGTTCCTACAATTTACGTGTTTGAGAAGTGAAGTGAAACACAGAAATAAGCCCATGACTATGTATACCTTTCTGTTTATTTATTTAGGTTTACCAATATTTGACTACATTATTACATTGTTATAGTCCATCTGTTTAGGTACTTAACTAAATGTAAACAATCTTGAGATGTCAATTTAATGAAATATACATTAATAAAATGATTTTCCCTTACCTTCAAATACAAAATACAAATACTTAGCTTCATATGAAATTGCATGCCTATTTTTATACCTATTGATTTGTAAAGCATGTGTTTCAATAAAAAGATGTATCAAGATTATTTACATTTAGTTAAGTACCTAAACAAATGGACTACAGGAATGTATGCCAGGAACAACTTGCAAGTGCAGTTGAAAACATGAAAACATTAACCAAAGAGCAACAACAAAAACACAAACAATAATTGAGTAGTTCTAATCACGATGGAATTCATCGTCTTATTTAAGAGCCAGACTCATATTAATACAAAGATCAAACACATAGAAAAAATGTTATCAATCCGGCTGGATTTGAACCGACGTCTTTTAGCAAACTGTGGCAAAACAATTATAACAAAGTAGTCGAGTAATTTCACAAAAAATAATTGAATATGAAGGTAGTCAAACATCCTGCCATTCAATAAAACACTTAAGCCAGACTCTTGTCAGTGTAGTCTCCTCCAGTGTTCATAGCCAGTTTTTTGACCTTTCTATAGCCATACAAGCCATTCTTGGTCTTCCTCTCTTTCTTTTTCCCTTCTATCATCCTTCAATTATCACTCTCACGAACTCATCATCACGTAACAAATGTTCAAAAGACTTCTCTCGTCCCCAACCCTTTCCAAAACTTCTTCATTTGATCTCTTTTTAACAATTTTTAACGAAATATTTTGACAAAATTCTTACTCATAATTTTTTTATCCCTATTTTAGTTTGTAATTTAGCCTTGCAAATTTGCAAAGATGTTCGTAATGTATTAACAATACATAATGTAATGTATTGTTAATACATTACGAACATCTTTTTTTATGTTCCCGACAACTTTCTTTCTCAGATTTAAAAAAAAAATGGTCAGGGGACTAATAAAATGGTTGGGAAACATATGTAAAATGAAACAAATCACCATAAAATCGTTTATTTTTTAGCTTTAGCTAAGCAGAAAACATGCAAAATCCATTGTACATTAATTTTTCAGTCTCAATAAATCACTTAGTAACATTAGGTAACAAAAGTATTTAACTGAAACGACAACGTGCAAATTATAAAATACTGTCTAGTCAGTAT
>NW_020653344.1:1953022-1978221 GCF_003589595.1 Hyposmocoma kahamanoa
CAGTATGATACTTATAGCTTGAAAATGCATTAGCAAAAGCTAGCTGTGACCATTCATTAAATAATATAAAGTCATAGAAAATAAAGCTATGCTACGAAATTATAATAATATGGCGTTTATATTTTTTACCACTAAATTTGCCTAAAATTTAATAGTAATATAGGAAATGAAACTATTAACAAACCTTTTGTTTGAAAAAACAAATATATGCGATTTAAATCCGAAAAAATAGTTTCATTTCCTATGTGTAACAATCACGAAAACTCAAGAACTCGATATTTAATAATAATAACTAATAATTTAATAATAATAATAACTTTCATTTTATTCATTCACAAATGCTAGCTTAAAGCCGGATTTACATTTGCCTGACGCGTCATGACGCGTCGGAACGGTATCGTTTTCATAAATTTAATATGGTTAGATTTATATTAGTGTGTCGCAATCTGACGTGACGGCTTATGTTGTGTCTATGAAACTGATACTGCATACCATTCTTTTCTTTTTACATCCGGCTTTAACCGTGTTGTTTTCATATAAAATATACGAATACTTGTAGCCATACAATTGCACTTCGTGTTAAGCGAACGTAGCTCTGTATCAGCATCACTGGACGCTCTGTTGGCCGGTTTTTAAAAGTAGTGAAAGCAGTCTTGCTCGTGCTAATTTCCAATTACAAATCGTTTCGGAATAGATCCGTCAAAAGCCTCGAAATAGTAGGAAAATCCTTGACATGTCTTCTGAAAAAACTAGTAAGCCCCATGAATTGCAATATTGCAGTGTGGTTCTTCGAGAATACCGTCTACTCCTAGCTCGAATCCCAAAAATCAATACTGTAAAAAAATTGCATTTGCATTACTTCAGAGTTAGACCTCCTTTTCTGAGCAAATCAAGAACCTCTCTTAGTCGCAATAGTCCTTTTCCGAAGTAATATGCTGGAATCAGAATATATCATCTATTAGGTGTAGATGGCTGCATACGTAATTTATTGCTTCAGCTAAAATTTTGTTTATGGTGCGTTGAAACACGGATGACGCATTGACTACACCGAAAGGCATGCGAAATTGCCTGCCCGGTGTCACAAATGCCGTGTTTTCATTTTTCCGAGATCGGTATTTAACAATATCTGGATGCAAAGTCTAAGGGTCGTATTCCAGAACTCTACTCAATGCTCAAGTCAGGATCTGAGTATGATTTCAAGCACTGGAAATACGACCGTAATGGCAGGGACTTGAGTATGATTTCGAGTGCTTTAAACCATACTCAAATCCTGATTTGAGCATTGAGTAGAGTTCTAGAATACGACCCTAAGAATATAAAATATTTATGACTAGCGAGAGCGCCCAGTGGACCAACTGGGCGCCACGCGTAGTATCGTATAATGTTCCTGTACAGTTTTTCGGTTGCTGGTAGTGCTTGAACTAGTTTACGGTGCTGTATGTAGACTCCCAAATGACATTAGAATCATTCATCTCTTGACCCATCCCTGGAACCACTGGAACGTTTATTTGTTCCAAATTTGACATGCGGTAGGGTCAGTATACAACTGGATCCGAATTGTATCTAATTGATTGAAAGTCACATTATCTCCGTGACTAACGCGTCTTTGTCACGACTCGTAGTTATTTGATTGACGTCGATCGATGAGCCTCCAACTATTCATTGCTTGAGTTGACAAACCTGCACGAAGACGCTTGCAAGATCTTTAGTAAAACTGTAGTCTCCACACAACAGATAAAATTGATGCTGTAGAGGTCCCCTAACAGAACCATTAATAAAAACTTGTCCCGTATACATGCTATTAGTAATAACTAAAATTGCTTTATTGCCCTAGCGGCTTCCCGAGTATCTTGTTCCGTCGTGAGCAAAAGTTTAGAGTCTCTTGTAATAAGCTCGAATATTAGACATATTGGAGTTTTATTGATTAGAATGTTCATCTGTTCATTCAAAGTGTGCCCAAGTAAGACTGGATGCTTATGCACGCTGTTCTCGAACACAAAAAACACAATAGCTTCACAAACTCCTTGTAATTCTATCGTGGCCGTAGTTCTCTATATCGCTGGAACCAATTCCTCCCCAAACCCCTCATCAATGGCAGGTCATCCTAATTAAAGCAAAATTTAATCTTTTCAGAACTTTGACACTCACTACCGAGATATTGTCATGGCAGGGGTGTCATTCACCAAAACTGTCATACCATGTCTTTCTTTAGAGTCAACAAATTCAGTTCAGTGAACTCTCAAAACTGTGTCACTATTATTCTTATTGTTTAGTTCTTTACAGGACAACGCCGAACACGTCATTTTACTGTGACCTTGTTTAAAGCAGTTATTACGTTTCATAAGGGCCTTGGGACATTTGAGACTCCCCAATGTCCCTCGACACCACAATTAAAGAATTTAATAGAAGAAGTGCTGTCGTGCTGTACGTACCGTGTACGTTGTTCTCTACTATTATTTAAGTTATATGATTATTTAGATCTTCAATTGACTCACGACCTCGACCGTTGTTACTTGGCGGTCAGGTAACACGACAGAATAATACTGTGACACCTTTGTTGCATTGATATTTCATTATTCCCTCTCATCTCTGCCGAGAAGATCGCTGCGACGTGCCATCACGTCTGTCAAACGACGCAGAATTTAGTCGCAACCCGTCTTCGTCGTATTAAAAGTTTTCCCGTTATGAAATGTGGCTTAGATCCTAATTTCGGGAATATTGAATCAAATATACTTTCCAGGATAAATCCTTTTATCTAGATATTCCAGAACGGTACATCATTGAAGAAATGCTTTTAAATTAACTGTTTTCGGCTCACTCGACCACCCCACCAATGTCCCTCCATTTATGGTATTACTAATCGAATAGTATCGATTAATAACTCGGGTCATTTTTAATAAATCGATTTGAGAATCAAATGGATATTGAAATTAAATATATTCTACGCTAATTCAACTTCAAATTATAACGGTCGATGAGAGTGTTAATGGTGTGTTTATGTATTCAGGGAGGTTTGACCCGAAATTTGCGAAAGATGTGTAAATAAGTTCCTCAGTGGAACCATAGATATGGGCTTTATATAATTTATTGCCAATAAGTGTAAAAGTGCAGCAGTTTTACAGTTTGTGCCAGTTGCTCGGTCATAAACAATTTTTAATCACCACAATCATTCATAGTGTGAACTTGTGATTTATGGGCCATGCATGTCTCAAGTCTGATATTTTTTTTTTCAATGATGTAAGTAAGTAGTTTGTGAACTGTGAATTGGTAACTTTTTGTATGATAGGTTCTGCCACTAATCAACATTCTTAACATCCCGTATCATATCCAATACACTATATTATTGTAGCCCAAATGTTATTGTCGCTACCCGCATCAGTAGTAGTAGCCGCTATTTTTTTTTTGTTGAAGTGTGGGATATGTTTGCCAATCGCCAATTGGCGCAGCGCACCCGCCAACTGTTCCCCAAAGTGCACCAGATGCACAGAGGATATATAAATACCATTTGTATGTCCCACGTACTTAACATGTTAATATTAAATTCATATCATAACGTCAACTAAATGTGAACTTTTGACTAGGCCCAAAAAACAAAATTTCTAGAAATAATTATATGACAATCTTTAATTATACCTTTATTTTACAACAAAAATTAGTTTAGAAATAATAACTCTTTCATTAAAAAAAGACCTCAAAAGTTCGTGGAATTACATCTATTTGCCAAGTTTTATTGAAATCGGTTACCGGAAAATGCGCGAAATCGTATTCATCCCCTAGTTTGTCACCCTTAGAGGTGGAATATTTTCTTCAAATTGAAATTTAACCAATACTGAGGTACCTTCTTTCCAACAAAAAAGAATCATCAAAATCAGTTCACGAATCCTATTCCTATAATATTTTTACGTTACGCGATTACCTATAATCGCGTAACATACAATTGGATTTAATATAATTGGAATTTTTTTGCTGTAGCTACGTGAGAAATCTATTAAAGATTGTCTTCACTCAAGCCGCTGACTAGAGATGTCACTTTAATACTGTAATTAAGTTTTATTGAATGTCAGGATGTTTCACCACCATGATATTCAATTGTTTTTTGTGAAATTACTCCTCAATTTCATCTAATTATTAAACAATAATCACTTCGATCCACTTGGATTCGAACCAATGTCTCCCAGCAAACTGTGCGAAACGCGATGCGAACTAAGCCACGGAACGAACCAACGGACCTCACAAACTAATTTTTATTTCTTATATTTTAATTGTGTTCCCGCCATTTTGACTTGATCATTCGGATGTCCATAGCTAGAGAAGGTACCTAGGTAAGTAGCTAGGTAAGGTAGGTAGGTAGTGAGTGTCAAAGGTCCCGCTACCCGCTGCAGTAAGGGATTGTGATTATAGTAATTTCATTAATCTGTTTTGATTATGTATATAATCGCGAAGTTAGATTAAATAGTTTGGTTAGTTAAAAGTTTTCGAAACCACTGGAGATATTACTTCAACAACACTGAACTCGCTGCATTTGACTAAGTTGGAATTGAATAGTAAATTCGAATTAAGCAGATGGAAATATTTAATATAACATTTTGTACAAGATTTTGTTGTATTACGCATCCATTCATAATTTTTTTTATAAGATTTATTTATCTCATGTCTTAGGCTTTGATGACGAAATCAAAGTACAAGGAGATGTAACATAATTTGGAGATGTTATAAGTTCTTTTACCAGTAAGGAGCGTTTGTTGTTCGTGAAAATAATGATGATAATGTTTTTAGAAAGTGGAGCTTTTGCCCAGGTCTGTAACTTTGCAAGCTTACTGCCACAAATATAAGGATTAAGAATAGAAATTCGCGTCAGTTTGAACAACTGTTTATAACATATGTTGCATTTTATTTTTTTACAGAAAGGTAGCACAGGAGTACAATAAGATAAATGTACCAAAAATAGTACACAAAAATTCGCATTCACAATGTGGTGGTATATTTTCTACGTAGACCCTGGTTAGGGGTGCTAATAGGACTATGGCTCACAATGGTGTCTGCGCTCTGTTACTGGCGGCTGCTTTCGAGGATCAGTGTACTTGATGCACATAACAGAAGCCAACTGAACAGGTCACCATACAGTATGCCACGAGTTCTATCAGTTGACTCTTTAACACACCGCGCACAGGTAAGCTAGTATAAGTTTAATGAATAACTTCCCAAATTTTTGGGCTCAGCCACCCACTTAGGCAAAATTTTAACGCCCACCACCAAAAAAAAAACACGTATTTTTATATATTAGTATAACGCAGAAGATAGTAAGGAAAAAAATTATATATATTATGAACTTAGTGTAGTTTATATAGATTATAATATCAAGTGACGGGTCGGAGAAGTCGTGCGCCTTATGGTACACACCTAACAGTTGCATTTAAATCGCATCGCGAACTTTATTTAAATCGCAAAAATTTGAGTGGCACTGCCACTGCGCCCGTCACCCTGAGACATAAGTTGACAAGTCTCATATGCCTGTAATTTCACCAGCCCTTCGAAACCGGAACACAGTAATGCAAACATTACTGCTTGGCGGCATAAATAGGTAAGGTGGCAGTACTTCCCTGGACGAACTCTTTCACAAGGAGCTCTACTGGTACTAGATAATTCATGTTTTCTTATGCGGTAGCACCCACTGGATGTAATCAACATCCGCCAATTGCGTCTGATGCTCCTACCGCCGCCCTAGGACTCTTCAGCGCCCACTGCGGAGCGATGGGGACCACTTTGGGAAACTATGTCTTAATGTATTATCGTGTTAAAAAGCCGTGGTAGCCTCATGGTTTGACCTACTGCCTTTCAAGCAGAGGCCGTGTGAGTTCGAACTCAGTTTCGCACCTCTTAGTTTCTCGGAGTTTATGCACGAACTTTAATTTTGAAGTATACCATGAGCTTTTCGGTGCAGGGAAACATTATGAAGGGTCACTAAAACTGCCTCCGTGGCCGAACGGTTACCATGGCTGGCACGCTGAGGTCCCAGGTTCGATTCCCGGGCCGGGAGAAATATTTGTATGGTCTACATTTGTTCCTCTCGTGAGTTTGGGTGTAGTTTGTGGTTGTCTACTATGTGTGTGTCCATGGTACCCGCGACACAGGGTTTCCTTAGTGCGGGGCTATGTTGAGTATGTGCGTGTTATAAAAAAACTCATTTCTTTAAAACATAATTCCCCGCACTGATTTTATCGGTTTTTTCTTTTTAATAATATAAGCTCATATCTCTTACAAGACATCCATAAGTTTAACTAATGAATTTCTGGCTTTTAAATGTATCTTTTCAATAACTTATTTATATATTTTAAAAATTTTTATTACAGGGTAGAGACGAAGGTGCACTATGTGAGACTATCCACTTGTCTTTAGTATGCATGGGCCAGTGCACTCGACATATCACGCCGATGTTGAAGTCCTTGCTGCATCATAGACAAAATCCGTTACATTTCCATTTGATAGTGGACTTTGCCTCTGAGAAAATGTTAAACAAATTTTTTGATACTTGGGACTTACCTGATGGTTAGTATGTGTTGTTGTTCCTAAGGCTGTTTTGGAGTAACCAATGTTACTAACGAGGAATCGCATTAAACCGGTTAAAATAAGCTTTACGTCCTAAACAATAAGAGTGAAAAGAACTGTGTTGTTTGTTTTGTTATGTTTTTGAAATCTAAAAGCGTGTGTATTTGTTTTTTTCAAACAAATCAATGTTTCGAACTCTTCACATGTCCCTTGGCCACGGCTGACCTTTTACAGTCCCGGGGGACCAATAAAAGCGCGGACCCGTATAGCGCCACACAAACGTACCCTGTGTTGGTTACAAGCAACCGGCAACTAGACGCGATTGGAACTTTTTTTTAATATATAAAATATAGGTGCGCATTTGACCTCCATCTGACCTGATGGAAAGTGACGATAGAGCATTCACACCTAAATAATGTCTATTCACTCTCGCCTTGAAAAGGTCCAAGTTATAGATCCCCAGTAGATCGCCCTCGTCGGAATCCGTACTGGCGATCACTGAGGAGGTCGTTGTCTTGAAGGTACGATAGGAGACGGTTATTGAGTACGCGTTCCATAGTCTTGCAGAGTATGGAAGTAACTGAGATAGGCCTATAGTTGACAGGGTCAGCTCTACTTCCCTTTTTTGGCACAGATTGCACGTTTGCAAGCTTCCACGACCTGGTAACTACACCAGTCTCAAGTGAGAGGCGGTACAGGCGTGTGAAAACAGGAGACAACTCAGGCGCAGGAACTAAGGGAATAAATGTGACATGTTAAGGTTGCAATTGTTCCACGTGGGACTGAGTACATAGAATTACTGGGAATAAATGCTTTGTTCCTTTGCGCATCACTGTACAAGATATGTAGATACATCAAAATAAAATTAGCTGCTTTATTTTGATACTAACGAACAAGTCGTACGCCTGATGGTAAGCGACATGCCTGTCCATAACAGTTGCAGTGCCACTCAGAGCTTTAAATCGCAAAGATCTGAGGGGCACCGCCGCTTCACTGGCATCCTTACCCTTCAAAACCGAAACACAGTAATCTCTCACATTACTGCTTGGCGGCAGAAAAAAATAAATTTTCATACAATTTATATGAAATCGACGGAGTCGCCGGTTTCGGCCGTTGGACACTGCCGCAGGTTGTATGAAAATAGAATATTTGCATCTAGTTGCTGGTTGCTTTTATCCACCACAAGACGCAATCGCGAAAATGTAAGAACTCGAAATGACTTTCGTTAATGCAGTATATATGAAAACAGTTTGACCATAGTTAGCGTTCATATTGATATAACAAAAGTGTACCTTTGCTCCCCAAAATTTAATATCTATGAGAAATGTGAGTTTTTGTTTTTGGAAATTTTTGTTACAGTCTACACAATGTTAAAACTATTACAAATATTCTTTGAGTTTGAGTCTTATTGCTTCTACGATACTTATTAGTATTTGAAAAAATCGATGTTTAGCAAAAGTTTGTGACTCTGTTTCGTTGTCTTATACTCGTTTCTATGAATGCAATTAAGACTAAACTTTAATGCTGTAATTTTTGAGCACAAAAATCTTCACGATACTTGTATTAAACGATAATTGCTTGATCGAAAATAACTTGAAAAAATATTGCATTTCAGTCAAGTATTCATGCTACAATGCACAATATGAGCTCCCGAAAGTAGCGTGGATACCAAACAGTCACTATTCTGGAGTTTATTCTTTCTTTAAACTCCTCTACACCGATGTTTTACCCAAATCTTTGGAGAAAGTCATCGTGCTGGATTCTGATCTAACGTTCTTGAGCGATGTCGCTGAGCTATGGAGTATGTTTAAAAATATGACTGATGAACAAGTAAGTTTATTATTATTTTTATGGGCTAGCATGACAGTGCGCGATTTGCGCAAGGTCCAAGGTATTGTCGCATAGAAAATTGCGATATCTCGCGTGTTATGTCGCTCTCGCGCAAGTCGCGCCCTGTCGTGCTTGCCCAGCAGGTTACACAAAATGTTACAAATATTTGAAGATGAACATATTTACAATTATATATGAGCTTCCAACACCTCAATTAGGAATATTTTTAAATACACGCCACACAGTCTAACATGGTGTTATAAGAAGCTGTTCGGTCTTTTCATAATTAAAGGTTAATATAATAACTATGGGACCAATCTTCGCATAACTCTTAAACAAACGCGAGCGTCAATATCTACATATCTGGCGCCGCTAACTAAAACGCGGTTAAGTGATAAATGGTCGATAACCAATTTTAACTGTTTTTAACCGACTTCAAAAAAGGAGGAGGTTCTCAATTCGACTGTATGTTCTTTTTTCTTTTTTTTGTATGTATGTTACGCGATAACTCCGGTATTTGTGAACCGATTTTCATGATTCTTTTTTTGTTGGAAAGGGGGTACTTCCATAGTGGTCCCATTTCATTTTGAAGAAAATCACCCACCTTTAAGGGTGGCTGTTCACGCATGAAGATTCATTTTTATAAATAGCGCCTAACTTTAATGTAGGAGCAATTATTTTAATGGTTGATTTTGCTATTTCTCCAATTCAAGGCGTTTTTCTCTCAATATACTTTGAGTAGTGAGAACGATTATTATTATCTCCAGTGTCAAGTCCTGTATCGTGGCGAACTAGGGGATATTTCAATAAAACTTAGCAAATAGACGTAATTCCCACGTACTTTTGAGGTCGGTTTTTTTAGTACTCTGTACTGAGATTATTAAAAGAGAATTTTGTGCTCTGTCTTTTATTATTTAAAACAGATATTTGACCATTTGTCACTTAACCGCTTAATCAGAAACATCTGAGGGGCACTGCCACTGCGGTCGTCATCATGGGACATAAATTGACAAGTCCCATGTGCCTGTAATTTCACTAGCACATTTTATAAACCCGAACGCAGTCAAGCTAACATTACTGCTTGGCGGCAGAAATAGGTAAAGTGGCAGTACTTCCTTGGACGATCTCTTTCACAAGGAGCTTTATTGTTGTTAAAATCTCGTGAATTCCCATGGGACATAATTTGACAAGTCCCATGTGCCTATGCGCTTGAAAACCGCATGAAGTTAATAACAACGGTCTGTGACAAACCTGTACACTGGTTGATGTGGGGTCAAAACCTGAACTTAGGAGGTTCCTGTGCACGCACAGGTTCTCCTCGTATGCCCTCGTACCGTAAGGTTCGGTAAGGAGGATCACCGTAACCAAAACGAATGTAGAAAGATACGGGGCTGTCCATTCTCGTTTGTTTCTATTCGACTCAAAAATCTGAATTTATTTATTGTTTTCACAGTTATTAGGTTTAGTAGAGAACGAAAGCAACTGGTATTACGAAGCAGACCGATGGCCGGCGCTGGGTCGCGGCTTCAATACGGGCGTGATGCTTTTGAATCTTCGCAAAATCCACACGACCACAAATTGGACGCTGCTGTGGCGAGAGGCCGTCAACTTTAACATAAAGAAGTTGACAAAAACCTCACTTGGAGACCAGGATGTTATAAATGCGATAATACACAACCACCCCCAAATAGTGTATAATATAGGATGTCAATATAACGTTCAGATGTCTACGCAGACATTGGCCAAGAATTGTTACGGCCAGGATATGAGAAGTGTTAAGGTACGTTAGGGGTTTTTTTTTATAATATTAAGTGACACGACGAGCAAATCGTGTGCCTGGTGGTAAACTACACGCCTGTCCAAAACAGTTACAGTGCCACTTAGAGGTTCAAATCGCAAAGATCTGAGGTGCACTGCCACTGCATCTGTCACCTTGAAACATAAAAAAGTGCTTACAGATCTGGGCCTCTGGGCTCGCGAGCTGCACACGAGCATTACGTTGTGCGATCTGTTCGCGTGCCGATCGCGCGCCACATATATTAACATTTATTTAATTCCATGCAGCACACGTGAGGAGAGCGTGCCGTGTGCGAGCAGCGCGCGCGCAACGTACATGCAGGGCCTGATGTGTACGCACCACCTTTAGTTGTGTGCCAGTTCATATTTAACTTCAATAAAAAACTAAAATCACTGAATATGTTCTTATAAATATATAAGAATATCTACAGTCGTCAGCCTCTGTCGTCGAACGGTTACCATGCTGGACTGGAATTTGTGGTTGTCTATGGTGTGTCCATGGCGTACGCGATACAAGTTATCCCTAGTGCGAGGCTATGAGTGTGTATGTTATTCTTTGATATCTTTTAAAGAATCTGCTCAGCCAAGCTTCCATTGTTGTCCATTTTTTTGTATGTAGGGTTGTTTGTACATACAATACCGACTACTTTGCAGGATTACATTACAAACGTAAACAACAACTTTTGTTCCAAGACTTTTTACAAAACATAATATATTTACCAAAAATACAGTTTTAAGTTTTTGTTGTACATACTATCTGACACTTTTTAGATCTCTATTTGGTAATCAGTTCAAACGTACAAGCGTCCTTCCCGACGACTCCCATCCCGCTCCTGCGTTTTGCATCGGACTGGTATTTGGGTCGAAACACAAAACTGCGACGCGAATTGCTGCGATGCGATTTCGTTCGGCAAGGCATCTCACTGCCACGGTTCGGGTAACCATTCCTTCGACGATCCTCAAACGTACTGAACATATTTTTTAAACTAGGTAGCGACATGGATCGTAAAAAGAGTGTTGCACTGCTGTTATTGATAAGAAAGTATAGGAAAAAAAAACACAAAGAAGATTAACACCGTAGGAAAGCGCGATGCGGAGCACTTCGCAAATTCTTGCGATGCGTTCTGCGAGCTCGTAGATTTCTGCGATGCATCGCATAACAGTTTTGTGTTTCGACCCTTTACGCTAGCACTTTCTTTTGTTACCGCACAGAGTTATCACCATATACAGTTATATTTTGTACGAAAGTAAAATAAGTTCTTAGGTGTTCGCGATTGTTACACATGGGAAATGAAACTATTTTTCCGGATTTAAGTCGCGTATATTTGTTTTTTCGAGCCCTTTACTTGGTCACTTGACTCAGTCAACTGTGACCATGGGACCTGTAAAAGGCTCGAAACGTTGCTGATTTCTCTGAAAAAACAAATATACGCGATTTAAATCCGTATTTTTACGGTTTCATTTCCTTAAATCAAGTTGTTTATGATGTTAGTAATATATTCCTGCGAAGCTGATAGTATTGTACAAATAACCCTGTACGTGACATCTGTTACAGTATGTCAATAGGTAATCAGACTTAGACATTTTAAATGAATTTTACCTTGGGGGATTTGTAATGTACATTCTGTATTTATCAGATAATTCATTGGAATTCTCCTCGCAAGTACGCCGTAGATGTGAAAGACGCAGATTTCTTTCGAAACAGCCACCTTTTTTATGTGAACATTGATGGCAACCTTCTGAAGAAGAAGCTTCATCGCTGCTACACCCCAGAAATAGCCACTACGTCTGTGAGTTACTAATAAATAATAATATTTTTTTTAATAATAATCACTTATCAGTAATCGCATTTGAGAGAGTTAATTTAGCTAAAGTATAACGTGGATATTCCCTTCTACAAACCCCGAGACTTCTCGGAACTGATTATATTTTAATGAACTTCCTCCTTGATATAAAAACATTATATTAATAGAAAAAAGGAAAGATAGTTAGGAGAGGTACAGTATCGATAATTTTACCATGCACATAAACTCGTGGAGTATCAAACTAAGACTTTTTGAGAATGGAGATTTTTTTTCCCTCGTCTACATGGTTCCTATCTCCCTACTTATATTATCGAATACTACTATTACTACCGACCGAAAGAATTGTTTCTAAGTGTTTGATCTTTGTATTAATAATTAAAATAAGTTTAATACAAATAATTGTAACGTGAGTAACGTGCTTTGCCGAATAAAACTGAGATTTCTCAGTTTTATTCGGCTAAAGTCACGTGTCGTGCCCTGTAAACTTGGCAATTTCGACATACGATACTTTACGTACGAGGGGTCGAAAAGTCTATAGACAACACTTTCCATAAAATGGACCGTTTTGAGTGTAGCGGTTTAAAGAACATAGAAAGTGGTAAATAAATGAATAAAAAATAAATTATATACGATTTCAGTTAAACAACAGTTCCAATCTGTGCGTCAGTTTCCATGCGATGGCGCATGCGAAACTTCGAACGCATATATACTACATGGACTACGCCTATAACCAAATAGATGCTTTTGACGTTACGCTGGTGCTGCAATTGTCTATGGACAGACTACACTTCTTTGAAAGATTCGTTAAGTATTGGGAAGGTGAGTTGTAAGTTATTAATATTGTACAGGTTAACAATGTAATAAAGAGGTGTAATAATAGTTGCTTCAACTTATGAAAGGGAAAGTTGGATCTTTAAGGAAAGCGCATGTGCAGCAGTGGAGGTCTTTCGGCCGGCTGAAGTGATGTTGATTTTATGCACACTTTCGTACCCCAAAGTAGTATTGCAGCTTTTTGTGACTCTCTGTATGGTCTGTGGAAAAATAAGATTTCATGCATCCTGTTCTGCCGTAAACATTTCGCCGTTTTGCGAAGTAGTAGAAACTATTTTTTTCTTGAAAAAGTATGAATATTCTTGTTAAAAGTCAATACTAGTGCCACCGACTCAGAGTCAAACAGTAACTTGTCAATTTTAAAAAATTAAAAATTTTATCTGGAAATACGTGAAATGTTCGTTTACAAAAACATTAAATTGGTAAGTATAAGTTTATTTAGGTATATTTATATATACTAAAATGCATATATGTAGGTATACTATATCGTTATTATTATTTAATAAAATAGAACGTTTTAATTTAACGTATTAATTTTGTTTATCTACACAATTCAAATTTTACTATTGGTACACTACGTATCCCGCTCTGATTAGTTTTCCTATATGTTAAAGGTTGTCTGGAAAAGATCGCTCTTAGCGATAAGGCCCACATTAGTTTTAAGCTGTCTATGTACTGTCTTTATTCTTGTGTGTGAGCAATAAAGTGTATATCTGTCTACGTATATAAGTTTCACTAGTCCGGGGCTATGTTGTGTGCGCTATTATTATTATCACTATCTAAATATTCAACTGAAAAATTACAATATTAATTTGATATTTGGGAAGTTATATTTATGCACTTACAAAAGCGTTAAACATCCATTTGCAAAATTATTAAATGTATAAAAATTTTCGATATCCATTTGCAATATTGCTAAATATTCACTTGCAAAAATGTTTAATACCTATTTGCAAAAATATAATTATGCGTTTGCAAAACGCATAATTATATATATCCATTTGGAAAAAAAAACGGTCCAAAATGTGCAAATTTGTTAAATATCCATTTTGAAAAAAGACAAATATTTAATTGCAAAAACGTTAAATATCTATTTTCGTACATAAAAAAAAATAATATCACTTACGAAACTGTATAAATTTGGCAGGGCCCATAAGTGCAGCTATCTACCTTTCGGACTGCGAACTAAAGGAGCTGGAAGTCTTCATCCAGGAATACTCCTCAACACTTAGCATGCGACGCAACATCGGATATCACCTGGTTTTTAAGCACGATTCGGTACTTATATGTTTATTTTCTATTTAAGATTAGTCCACAATCACAATCTTAGTTCATAATATATTATGTATTGCATGTATCGTTCAGTTTCACTTCTTAACTGCTGGCATAATGAATGCAGCAGCCAAGATTTAGTTTATTAACAACGACAATGTTATTGAAAAACATATAAAATGGTTAGGTAACTGTATAAAACTTAACGTTTTTTTTGCTAAGTTTCTCACTAATACACACACATATCAAAGTGAGTAATACTGTGTTAGCAGTTAAAAGCACAATTAAAGTAATAATAATATAAAGGCAGGGGGTCTACGCGCACATAACCCCTGAGTCTCCCTGGGCTCAGGGGTATCCATAAAGATTTCCCCCCCGTCAAAAAAAAAAAAAAAAAAGGGGGTCTACGCGAAACAACAAGGCAAAAAAGTTTGGAAACTGTTATCTGTCAACGCGAAAGTTTCAATGTATAATTGTTTTGCAATGCTCCAGAAGATGGCGCTACCAGTATCTTAGATAGGTACATTCAAAATATAACCAGGGATCCGTTATTCACTCGAGGTTGCGCGATAAGTGCCTACCACTGAATGTATCGCCGACAGTGCAAGCGTTAACACAAGTCTTTCATTTACATTACAATCCTTGTTCATCCCTAACATTCGGTTCGACACGACTGCACAGGGCGGGCGACGTTATTTTCACCTCTCTGTGTGCTTAGGTTCCTTTTTCCTCGTAGTGAGCGCCTGGTGTTATTCGTTAGATTTAGTTGGCTATTATAGCGTAGATATTTTTATTTTATATGAGAGTGATGTATCTGCTAAGTAGTAGCTATTAAGTAATCTGTAATATTACCATAACCTTGTCTCTATAACTTCGAAGATATTATAAAGATATGTCAACGACAAAAAGTTTGCACCTTGGTCAAATATACACACTGTATATTGTATATTATGTAAATTGTGTATGCAGGCTCATTACCCGGTAAACTACCTGCGCAACGTGGCGCTGGAGCACGTGAACACTCCGTACGTATTCCTCATGGACGTGGATTTCGTACCAATGGGTGATATCTACCAGCATCTACGCCAGGCCATCAAGCTCACCAACCCTTATCCCCAGAAGAAGGTGAGCTACTGACATACTTTACTTTTTTGTATGATACTAAGACGACAGACGAACAAGTCGTGTGCCTAGTGGTAAGCGTCACGCCTGTCCGTAGCAATGGCAGTGCCGATCAAAGGGCACTGGCACTGCATCCGTCACCCTAAGACATAAGTTGAAAAATCCATGTGCTTGTAATTTCACCAGTATCCTTACTCTTTAAAACCGGAACGCAGTAATGCTCACACTGCTATTTGGCGGTAGAAATAGGCAAAGTGGCTCTACCCTGGTCGAACTCTTTTACAAGCTCTACTGCTACTTACTATCGAGATATCGATCCCTGCATTTCTCACACTTATAACCACTGGATATATTTACACACAAGATACTTTTTCGCTTAGATGCTATTTTGAAATTGTCTTTTTAATAAAATTTTTATTGAATTTATATTCAATTATTTGTTGTGTGAAATTACACCACTAGTTTGTTATAATTATTAATACAAAGATCAAACACTCAGAAAAAATTCTTTCGATCCGGCCGGATTTGAACCGACGTCTTCTTGCTAGAAGACGTGCCAACTAAGCCACGGAACGAACCAGCAATCTTTTTAATTTTAAGACAAACGTCATCACCGATTCGAAATATAATTTGTAGTACAAAGTTAGTTTTAGATAATAGTACTACATGCAGAGTATCCAATGTCCTCATGTAAACTTTCATTATAATTTGAAGTTTTTGTTTCTGTTAGTGAGACAAGACTTAGTACTAATAAACTTGCAAGGAACTATAAGGGCTTTCATATACAGACATAAATATATTAAATACATATGTTATGATAGAGTTGATTCCTTACAATTTCTTCAATAATAGCCAAAGATGGGTAGAGAGTTAAAACCCAATCAACCCGCCCGAGTTTATTCTTACTCAAAAAGCGGGTTTTAATTTTTTTTCGGCCCTAAACCGTGGGTAGGAACGGCTAATACGGAATTTGGTATAAGTCCATACTTATTAGAAATTTTGATATAAAAAATCTTTTTAAAAAGACGAAAAGGAGACAACTTCACACAATACCTTAAAAATCCTGTGGACTCATTCTCACTTACTACTAGGGATACACGTTACGATTCGGTTTTTATAAAATTCGATTCAAGTGTATATGATAACGAGTCTTTGTATAAATTCAACAGAAAAGCGAAATTGTAAGTAAGCAATAAACATTTTGTAATAATATCATTTACATTTCAACAAAATACGATTTACAAATATTTGGTTGTAAATAGTCATTGTTCTCTGTTTCGGGCGTTAATGGATTTTAACCCGGCCTTAACAAAGCGCTGGGTTAAAATCCAGGCGGTTGCCCGTCTCTAATAACAAGTACGCGTGTAGTGTATATGTGTAGTGTGTATACGTGTAGTGTAGTTTATATGGATAATTCAGGTTTTATTTTTCAAATGCGGTAGCAATCCCTAGACGACATCAACCACAGAACACTACACTCACAAGGAGACATCAACGCCGCCCAATTGCTTCCGAGGACACTTGCCCCCTTGGACACTTCAGCCCCCACTGGGGGGCCAGTAGGGACCACTGTGGGAAATTATGCCATATATTTAATCGATATACCGATATATGATCTCTAAAAATAATTATATATTTACTTTATAATAAAAATGTTGGACTGTCAAATACAAACGTTTCAGAAATGTGCTTCGAAGATAAGTACATGGCTTTCAACATGATTATCGACGTTCCAGTGCCTTGTAGTACCGGCGTTCGAGACGGCTCGGTACCGCGCGTCGCCACCGCGTACGAAGATGGCGCTGCTGGCGCGGTTGCGTGCCGGCCGCGGCCGTGACGCCGACGTCGCGCCCTTCCGCCTGCAAGAATGGCCCAAAGGACACAGAGCCACCAATTACTCGCGATGGATAGACGCCACCAAACCTTACGAGGTAAAATAAAAATTAAATATGGTCAATAATCAAATAAAATATATCTGAAATTGACATTTATTATTCAATGTCAGAGATAATATTATAATATCAAGTGACGAGACGATCAAGTCGTGCGTATGATCTTTAATCGATACGCATGTCCATAAAATCTTAAATGTCAAGGATCTGAGAAGCACTGCCACTGCGCCTATCACCTTGAGCCATAAGTTCACAATCGTTTTCGCTCTACAACAAAATTAGGAACTAAAATTCTGACGTTTTCGCGGTATTTTTTTTTTCAACCAGACAAATACAACAAAATGGGAAAACAATATGGCGCCACCGTCTATGCGGCACGGAACTAAAACCGAGCGTGCTGTACTTTATTCACTCGAAGTAAATTAAAAAATTAGGTACTTTTTACTCCCTAGATATATTTATCTAGGGAGTAAAAAGTATCTATTGATAAAGGATGCACTTTACTCCCGCTACGTAAGGCTATATGAAGTACTTTTAGAGCATGAGAAGTAAAAAATTTATTATTGCAGGTTGATTGGGAGCCGGACTACGAGCCGTACCTCGTGGTACACCGGACGGTGCCGTTGTATGACACACGCTTCTCAGGGTTCGGCTGGAACAAGGTATATGTTAATAGATACACATACCATTACTACACTACACATACTAACGTCACGGCCGATATATTTAGATCCGAAAAAATAGTTTATCATTTCCAATGTATAGCAATTGCGAAAACCTAAAAACGAATACAGATGTTATTATTGATACAAAGGTCGAATAAGCACAAAGAAAAATTCCTTTGATCCGTCTATTTTTATGATATCAAGTGACGGGAGGAACAAGTCGTGCACCTGATGGTAAGCGACACGCCTGTCCATAACAGTTGCAGTGTAACTCAGAGCTTTAAATCGCAAAGATCTGAGGGGCACTGCCACAGCGCCCGTCACCCTGAGACATAAGTTGACAAGTCCCATGTGCCTGTAACTTCACCAGCACCCTTACCTTTCAAAATCGGAACACAGTAATGGTCACATTACTGCTTGGCGGCAGAAATAGGTAAGGTGGCAGTACTTTCCTGGACGAACTCTTTCACAAAGGTGTCTATGGCTACCAAAGGGAAAAGTCTGAATTCGAACCAGCGTCTGTACGATACAAACTAGTGTAGAATGGGTTGTAGGGGCATACAGTTCCTTTTCTTTGTCTTTTAGCCATGATTGAAGGATCGTGAGGAAGTTGAGAGTGTTTTCTGAGTATCACTGAAAGAATAAAGAGTTGACGTACTGAAAGAACCTTCTATAATTTATTGCGCTCGTCGGTCGGAAACAAGAAAGATAGAAAAGAAGAAAATTTGAGAACAGCCCTTTGAGCACACTCGAGTTTAATCATGAGTTGTAGGTGTACCCATGGTGCACCGCCCCATGACGAGATGCAGTATCCTATAATGGATTGGCATAAGGCAAAATAAACTGGTCTAAGCACAATGTGGTCGGCAGCATGTCTAAGCGTAAAATATTTATAAAATTAAAATATTTATGAATACTTCATTATCTATGTATACTTTTTTAGTCTGTATACTTTAGTATAATTTTAAGTAATATTGTAGAAAAAAAAAGTGGTGTAAACCACTTTTGCGCCGATAGCCTCAATTATATAAAGGTTATAATTACCACAAACTTGTCCATTTAACGTTTACCTCTCGCCATTAGGTGTCGCACATAGTTGAGCTGCGCGCGCAGGGGTTCAAGGCGGTGGTGCTGCCTGACGCGTTCGTGGTGCACACTACGCATGCGCCCTCTGCCGGCATCGTCGCGTTCCGTGCCAACAAATACTATCGCATGTAAGTGTTTACAAATTTTACATGGTAGTATGGACCAATAATTCAAGTGGACTGCTAATAGCGATATAAGACAGCGTAGTCAGGTATTTAGTACCTATTGTTATACCAGATGTCGCGGTGAGTACCAAATAGCTATGTTTTTGTAACCAAAATTTGTTTTACATTGACAAACTACAATTTATCAAAGCTACTCTAATTTCTAGTGATAACAAACAAGTCCACCAGATGGCGCTTATTGCACAGACTTGTATATTTGCATGCAGCTATTCTTTTTAATTGTTTAGAATTAGCGCCATCTAGCCGTACTAGCAAGCATTAATTTATAAATTAATTTGTAACATACAATGAGATCTTTTTTTTATGATACCAAGTGACGGGACGAACAAATGGTGCGCCTGGTAGTAAGTGACACACCTGTCCATAGCACTGCCACTGCGCGCGTCACTGTGAGGCATAAGTTGATAAGTCCCAAAACCGATACGCTGTATTGCTCACACGCATTAATGCTTGGCGGCAAAAATAGGCAACTTTCCTGGACGCACACTTTCTCAAAAAAAAAACAAAATTATTGACTTAACTTAATCTAGGTTACATATATCAATGCTGGTGAACTTCTTTTAAGTATGAAAACACTTGTGTCACAAGCCACCACTACTGCTATTTAAAAAATTTAAAACGTTTTGAATCTTTTGACACGCATATTTGTCAAAATTCAGATTTTTAAAAATTCATTGTCAATATAAGTTTTTATTGAATTGATATTCAATTGTTTTTTATGTGAAATTATTCTACTACTTTCTTATAATAATGAATACAAAGATCGAACACCAGAAAAAAATACTTCAATCCGGCCTAGTGTTGTTAAAAAACTGTTTTTTTTCTCAGGTGAAAAAAAGACAATGAGAATAAAAACATGAAAAGAAACCGTTTTTTTTCTGGAGTACGTTTTTTTTTCTAAAACTATGAAAATAAAAATATGACAATAGTATTTTTTTGACTACATTTCCTCTTTTGTTGTTAATATTATTCTTCATAGATAAATTGCTCAAAATAAATGGGCAACACTCAATAGTGTTGTCAATTTGTGGCGAATTCCACAAATTACGGGGTTTTTCAACTCGATTGGGTATTTTGTGGGATTGACGCTATGTGGGGAAAATGCGGAGATTCTAACATTTTACCCTGTTTTTTAAATTTATCGGTTGCTGTTGCATCGCTACTTTAATGATTACTGATAAAAACACTACTTATTTATTTATTTAAGAGCGATATCGATGTTTTTTTCCAGATCGTACATATCCCTTATATAGCAACATTTACGTAGAATTATTAGCAAGCCGCTTATGTAAAATTATTGGGTAGGATTTGAATGAAGGAAGCGAAGACACAGAACATTTCGATGATATTACAAGTGTGGGTAACACCTGTAACAGTAGTAACACTAGTAACACCACAAATGAAGATTAAATTTTTGTTCTAATTATCATGGTAATTGATTTATATATATATATTCACATACATATATACATAAATATTTTTAAAACAAAAGTTAGTGGCTTATTTTATTTCAGTTATTCCATTTTAGTTTTTCTGAAAAAAAACCAAATTCAGAAAAAACCAGGGCGCTGTGTTTTTTTTTTCAAAAATGTGAAAAAAAATTGTTTTTTATTCCAGTTACAACACTAATCCGGCCGGATTCGAACCGACTTCTTCTAGCATACCGTGGCAGATGCTATAACAACTAACAGATTTTTCTATGTGCTTGCTGTCCTGTCTTTCTTTGCATTTGGTTTTTTAACGACTTTTTAGCCATAGCGTCATCTATAAGAAATTTATGAAAGTATTTCGTCGCCCAATTAGATACGTTTACAGGTACCAGTCCCGGCTAGAGATGTCGCTAATCATGGTCAATATTTGGATAATATTAATGTATGTTTCATATTAAAGAGGAATTAATTTATGTCCACGGCCATTTACATATAACAAATTACTTTCAGGCCATTGATCAACACCATCGAAAATGTGAGACAGGTTTTTGACCTTTTTCAGAGGTACAATCATGGTACAATCTATAGTATGGAGATTAGCAGTTCTCTTTAATTATAATAGTCCGTGATACTACCTGTCAATGTCAGAACAAAGTGAACGAAGCTATTAATGCGAATTTGTTAAAAGTCCTGATTTAGCTGAACCATCGAGTATATAATCAGAAATAGAGACGAAATAAGGGCCATACACTCCTGGTAACTCATCAGTGATACATCACTTATAAATATCAACTCTCGTTTGCACTGAAATATAGACAGCGCCAACAACTGACCTGTGGGTGTACGTCTCCGTATATTACAAAAATATTCTCTAAGTAATAATAATAATAATAATAATAATAATAACGCACACACTCACATAGCCCCGCACTAGGGAAGCCCTGTAGCGCGGGTGCTATGGACACACATACACAACCACAAATTACACCCAAACTCACGAGAGAAATAAATGTAGGCCATACAAATATTTCTCCCGGCCCGGGAATCGAACCTGGGACCTCTGCGTGGCAGTCCGGCATGGTAACCGTTCGGCCACAGAGGCAGTTAAGTATTATAATACAGAAAATATCTCTAACAATGGCGTGCTGTTCCTTTCGGTGGTGTGGGGAAAACAGCAAAACATCTAATTACAAAACAAATGGAATCAAATTTCATCGATAATTAAATATTAAATATATAATTTTGCAATTGCCGTCCATTATAACAAAGCTCAAGTTAACTGGTCGATATGAAGTGAAACAATTGACGACACTCAATGCTGACGCCCGTCAATTGTTTCGAATTCGGACTAGCCAACCGGAGCGCAGTTGTCACAATAATGATATGGCAGAATAGTTTTCAAACAAATTAAATGACATTTCGTCTCTATTTCTGGTTATATACTCGATGAGTTGAACAAACAACATTAGGACAATTATAACTAACCAGTGGAGGAATTTTACAACAAATGTAGTAACATCGTGATATTCAATAAACTTAATATTAAAACAATTTGACATTAAACTCTATGTGAATCGTGAGGTGAAATTTAATTACAACATTAAAATGATCGGTAATGTTGACAGTGAAATGTTTATTTCCAGTTGCCTAGCTCAAATAAAGCAAGAGTTCCTGAACGATCTCACGCGCAAGTACAATGTGAGCTTTGACATTGTCAGCGGCAAGAAGAAGTACGACGAGTACGCCGATATAGCCAAAAACTTATTCCTGAACGAAGCTAAAGATGGGGTATAGTATATACTAATGGATAATAGAAGGAAATATCCAAGTTAATGAAAAATCGATGCTGACGACGGATACATAAACAGCATCAAAATACCTGTATTTCTGCCGTCCACTAAATAAAACGCGGCTAAGTGACAAATGGTCAAATATCCGTTTCAACTAGAAAAAGATAGAGCACAAAATTTTCTTTTAAAACAGTTAAAATTAGTTAACGTGTTCAACTTATCGGAACTTACCCTAAGGACGCGTTCCCACTAAGTCGTGACGACAGATTGTCGTGCAGTTTACAGTGTCGTGGCTTGTATATTTAAATGAAGTTGTTCACATATTAACGATTAACTGTCGTTCACGATTTTTTATCGTTACAACGACAAACTGTCGTCACAGTGGGAACAGCTAGAACGACTGTCGTCGAGCTATAAATAAACGTCACGATAAAAACGTGACGACAAATTGGCGCAGCTCCTATTGTCGTCACGATCTAGTGGGAACAGCTAGTCACGACAGTCGTTCAACGATAAAAAAATCGTCCACGACAGATAGTCGTGATATGGGAACAGGTTAGACACGACAGTCGTCCAACGATAATAAAACGTGACGACATAGTGGGAACGCTAACGATCTATAGCTGAAATATCATTAAACAATAATATTTTGTCATTTAGCCGCGTTCTAGTTAGCGGACGGCAGATTTTGAGTTTCGTTTGTTTTTATGAAACGAATTTCGTGTACAGAGAGGTCTTTTTAAATTGCAAATAACCCTGTAGAACGTGACAGGTTTGATGTTGAAGGTTTATTCTTATATAACATGTATTAAGTATTTTTTTATTATTTTAGACTATTTTATTATATATTTTTTATTATTATTATTAATATGGCATATTCAGTGCCCAAGCAGCCCTTCATCATTGCTATCAGCAGCTGATCTGTTGCGATCATAACGTTGAGCCAAAAACCTGAATTTAAAGAACTAACATTTTCGAGACTTGGTTTTTTGAATCTTCTTTGAGTGCGTATTGTTTGCCCATTAAAGGGTAATATTGGATTAGGGAGCCACGCCACTTATTGCCACTACATGGAATCACATTAAGCCGGTCAGATAAATCTTATGTCCGTGCAATAAGAGCGGAATAACACGTGCGTTTTGCATCGACTGTCCGAGCAGGAGCCAACCGCGCGATATCCTGTTCGCTCTTATAGCACAGACATAAAGCTTTTTCTAACTCAAGCCGACTCTGTGTTTATAAGTCTGGTATCTTCCTTAGGGGGTCCAGAGGAATCTCAACAGCTTCTTGACTAAATCTAGTCTTTGCTCTCGGTCAGCTTGAAATTGGACAATTGCTTATTGAAATGTCCAGAGGTCTTACCATGAACTCTTATTATAGTTTAGTATAGGTTAATAACAACGAAAAAAAATCGGGATGGTGATGTACATTACACTGCCGTTCACTAACAAAACACGGCTAAGTGACAAATGGTCAAATATCCGTTTTAAATAGAAAGAAATAGAGCACAAAATTCACTTTTGAAAACAGTTAAAATTAGTTAACGTTTTCGACTTATCGGAACCTACCCTAACGATGCATATATGAAATATCATTAAACAATTTCAATATTCTAAAACTGGGTTATAGCTTTTTTGTGACATCTCAAAAACTTATTTTGTCACATACATACACTTTACGTAGCGCTGTCTCAAAACGATTCATTTTATATCGTAAACTGAATCGTAATAAGAGTTAAGAGTAAGACCCCTGATGTGTTTGGGAAGCATGACATCAGTCTTCAATCCCAGAAAGTTTTGGAATGATCTCAATGTCTGGATGGGTTGATCCCTGACCTAGCCGCATCCCTTTATTCTCCTAAGGCCCCGTGTACATCAAAATGTACATAATATGTGATTCAGACCTAGACAATACCATTCCTATGATTACGTATAATGAAAATATCGCATTCAAACGTAGCGTTATTAATTCTATATGATCAGTGATCATAGGATGACTAAAATAATACGTTTTGCATACAAAACTGTCGGTATACATACTTGGGCCAGAAACATGTAATTATATTTAGTACATTTTAATATACATTGAAAATTTAGCGCGTTTCCCATTGTAGTTTGCTGGGTCTTAGGAGGTTAAATAATATCATTACTGGCCACCTTCCGTATGAATACATGTAGAAGAGTCAGATTTAGCATTCAGGACGTAAAGTTTCTTCTAACCGCCTTCATTATATTCCATATCGATAAGTATGGTGACTCCTTTTCGTAATCAAGACTAAAGTCAGTATGAGGTCGAAGATTGATTGAACTTACATTTTCATTGAAAGTATTAGAGTCTAGATACTGCCTGTGGAGCTAATTTCGTTGCTCTAGTACTCGTTGCCCTTGTTTTAAATATTATTCTACAAAATTCACCTCTATTGTCCAGTGCATTATTCTGATATTAGATTGTTTAAGTTAAGAACATATAGTGCTTTTTTTAATGTTGGAAATAAGTGTGTGTGAAATCGTAATTGTGCTGATTTTTTTTATTTGTGTTAGTATTTGCATGCATATCGTCAAGCGCGATCCGGTATCGTAAGAAACAACTATTTAAAAAGGGTAATTGATAATTCATTTTAATTGTGAATTATATACGCTAAGTTGTCAAAACGTAATTATACATAACTTAGGCTGTGAATAAATGTTTATAAACATATGTAATAAACGTGGTAAGAAAAGCCCGAGTTAAATGATTAATCTTGTTGATTTAAAGTATTAACTAGGAATGGACCATAGGCTTAGAATAGAAGAACAGAGCGTGTAAACAGAAAAGAGTTTATAACATCCGTTTTCTATTTAATAAAAGGAAAAACCACGTTCCGTTTTATTATACTTTTATTTTTCTTGGAATGTCACTTGTATATTTAATAATAGGGGTTAAAGTATGAAATTGCCGATTTGTACTGA
>NW_020653344.1:1978621-1989582 GCF_003589595.1 Hyposmocoma kahamanoa
GCAATAAAACGGCAATTTCATACTTTAACCCCTAATATTTATGTACACACCTTATTGAACAAATTGTAAGTGCAGACTGTCAGCGTAATTTTGTGTTCTTTGCCTAATTTTAGTGGCAATATAACTATTAAATAATATTTCAGGATACTACACTCGAATATTAAATAATACTGCTTGATAATATTTTAGAATATTCAAATAATAAAAATTGCCACCGAAATTACGTACAGAAGTCTAAACTGAAAATTACTCACGCTGTTCGATGAAGTAAATAATTGCATGTTAATGAGGTTTCAAAATATATTCTTGAGTTGTTTTTTAAGCTTTAACCAGTAGGTGTATTAATTTCAATAAATGATGTTGGATTTTGACTTATGTGCTTTAGTCTGCCGACGCTAGAATTTTATACTTTTTTAGATCAGAATTACCATATGTTTCTTATAATCATCTTTATTCTATATGATATTAAATAGTATACTTTTAAATTTTTATTGAATTGATATTTAATTATTTTTTGTGAAATTACTCCACCAAATCTCTAAATAGTATACTGTTTTCCCAGTACTTAGAGGACAATCATATTATAAACATTAAAAATGAAAGCAAAACACTTACTCCGCGAACCCAGTGAAGAGTAAATTGTTGAAATAACCGCGCTTGTGTTGAATACTTTTTCATGCGAACAATCAAATGGATTTCCTCCAAGTAGCGTCTGAATCTATTAATTATTTCAATACAGTATCCATTTAGATAATTATTTGACATTAATACAACGTATTATAAGACAATGATTCAGCCTGAGAAAAAAAAATTTGGAGTAATATTTTAAAACTTATAAATGATAATACCACAATCACCGTAGACCGTTACACCAGAGTTTATGGTAGCAGTAGAGCTCATTATGAAACAGTTCATGTATTGAACCGCCGCCATACCTATTTCTTTTTTTTCTTTTTTTTTCTGCTGGCAAGCAGCAATGTGAGCAGTAATACATTACAACTTGTCAAGTTATGTCTCAAGTGACAGGCGTAGTGGCAATACTCGTTAGATCTTTGCGATTTAAAGCACTGAAGTGCACTGCAACTGCTATCACAAAAAAAAGATTGAAAAGTTTTATCTTTGTACTTGATGAACCACTTGTACCTCATGGAAACTTTCATGTCTTTTGTATATTTTGTGTATTTGCAGTTGCAATACACTTTGTTTGTAGAAGGTATATTGAAAGTACTTTTACTTGGTCAAAAAAAGAATTTCCTGAAATGTTTCAAGTAATGTACATAAGTACATTACACACAGATCTTATTGGTGGGGCAGATTCTGGTATTTTCTTTTGCACTAAAGCTCGACTCACACTTGCGCAGAGTCGAAGCGTCGCGTCGAGTCCTGTTTTTCAACTACAACGCGCCGGCGCGACTTCAGAGTTGCATGACACAAATTTGTACTTTAATAATGGGAAAATAGGCATGAATATGCTATAGGCGAAAAACATGACGCGTCGCGACGCTTCGACTCTGCACCAGTGTGAGTTGAGCCTTAGACTTGCGCTTTTCTTATGATCTGTGTACCCTAGCCGTAAAGAAAGTCACTAAGTTTCTTTAAAGAATCTCTTTTAAAATTACTTGCATTCGTTGTATTTTTTTTTACAATATGCAAAAGGCACTTAGTCATTTTTCTTGTGTTTTATATAACAATACGCATAATACAATCATAGTGTAACGAACACGACCAGCGGTTAAGAAGGCTGTATCACCAGGTCGTTGAAATAATTTTGTCTAACGGCTAAAACGCGAGTGCAGTGTGTGGGAGAACAGAACTCGTTTAAAAACATTCCCGTGCATAATTTTTACAATACTCGTAGTTTGAGGCTCATTCAAATATGTTATGGTAGATTTGTGGATAAAACATTTTAATGTAAGGATCTATTTTTATTTTTCTATGGTCATGTTGCTTTAAAATCTAAGTATAATATTATAGTATAACATTTTTTGTCTTGAAGATTAGTGCGCGTTTCAGTGTGACAGGATTCATATGAACGATACATTACAAAAATTAACGCGCCCGGAACGCTACCGCGGCCGCTTCTGTGCGGCCAGAGCATTAGCTTGCAGTTGCGCTCTTATAGAGCGAGAATTAGTACTTTTAGAACTTGTGGTTTTTTTTATTTATTAATTTTGTAACTATAGATAGCTGATGCATCACGGACTTAGGTATTGGTTTCCACAGATTGTATCCACCAAATTGTATTTGTTTGTTTAGTTTGTACAAAAGGGTTAAGCTACGTTTGTATGTAGTACAAAGAAACTCGATAAATTGTCCTATTTAGTGACGTTAACAAAGCATTAAAACGCACAAGTATTATATAATGATACCAAATACGTCATATTCACTTAATTATTATTCATTGACGAATTTTATTTAATTAAGTATATATCGTAGTAAATATTGCATTTAAACAAAATCTCGCTACCGGATTAGGTTTATAGCAGTAGAAATATTGTGAAAGAATTCATCCAGGGAAATACTGCTACTTTACCTATTTCTGCCGCCAAGCAGTAATGTTAGCATTACTGTGCGGTTTTGAAGGGTTAGGGTGCTGGTGATATTACATATACATAAGACTTGTCAACTTATGTCTCAGAGTGACGGGCGCAGAGGCAGTGCCCATTTGCGCTTAAAAGCTCTGAGCGGCACTGCAACTGTTATGGACAGGTGTATCGCTTACAATCAGGCACACGACTTGTTCGTGCCGTCATTTTGTATCGTGAAAAAGGTGTTATAATGGCAGCCCCACAGATGAAATGGTACAACATTCGGACGTCCGCCACCCTCACATACCGCATGTAACTGACCAGCCCGAAAGCTCGGCTTAACAACTATTTAGCGTTGTTACACTGTGATTAAAAGTCCTGTTTCAGTATACAGAGGTATTTTTTAATCAACTTTGCAACATTGTCTTCGTAATATTAAAACAAACAACTTGTCGTCTATCGACTTGGAACTATCCTTTTTTTTTAAGCAAAACGCGATGAACTACATTGTGATTTTGTCCTAATTATTGAAAGTCGTAGAATAATAGTTGTTTGGTTTAATTAAATGTTTCGGTTAAATTAAAAATTACCTTTGCATACCTAAATATACGTAATATATAAATATACAAATTGCACACTGGCTTCAACACAACACAAAAATAGACAACTAAAAAATGGACAGTTTTCGATATAAATACCATTTCAAATTAAAGTGCTGTAAGGTAACTTTTTAAATTATTATTTTAAATTATGTAATTATTATTATTATTTTTATTTTAAATTATGATTAGAAGCCGTAGTGCTCCATGTCAAACAAAAATAATAAATTGTAGATACTCAAGTAAATTATAATTGTATAAATATAATGGTTGTTAATAAAACCTTTAGTGGACTTTATTGGGCGATCCCATCAGTGCAAAATCAACATTCTATTTTGAATTGATTTTTTTATCAATATATGCTTTTCGGCAACAAGAACGGTTGAATGTAATGATGGAATCTGTCCTTAAAATGAAAGATTTCGTGAGCCCTACCTGCCACCTTTAGGTGAATGTAGTAAATAGTAAGGCGTCAACTGAACATAGTGCCATATGGCAGGTCATAAAATCAATGTCGCTGTTGGAAATAATATATTTTTTTATTCTAATAACAATACTGAATCACCCTTGCTATAAAGCACTACAATAAATTAACATGCTTTGTAAATAATTAATAAAATCCAAACGTCGGACAAAACATGTTCCAATTTATTTTTTTCTAGATTTTAAATGTTGTAACACGCCTGTATTGCCGATTTAATTTCTGTATTTTAATTAATCAGCGTGTTATTTTTATTGTTGTAAGTTGTCCGTCTTAATTTACACGTTGTATTTTATATAGTTTATTCTAATAAGTATTACACATTGTTTATTTACCGTCATGTACCCATATTACAAAATATAAAAATAAAGACAAGTACAGTTTATATTTCACGTTTTTATTGTCTGTTTTGCATGTAGATAAGGCCATTATCCATCAAAGTGAAAAGATAAAGAGGTATATTTGAAAGCCATGGTATTTCGTTAATTTAACTGCCTCCGTGACCGAACTGGTCATCACTGGTTAACATGCTGGTCTGCCTCGCAGACGCCCCGGATTCAGATCCCGAACCGGGAAAAATGTTTGTATGGCATGACATTTATTTCTCTTGTGGTTGAGTGTAATTTGTCATTGTTTATCTGTGTGTCCGTAGAACCGACCAGTATTCCAGCCTGTTTCTTGCGTATGCTTTGTACAACTGCCACCACAGAGTCATACTGCAGTTGCGCGTATATAAATTAATACAACGTTAATAAATTACAACGATAACATAGTACAATAATGTAAATATTACAGAATAAGCTAATATACAACAGGCGGCTTTATTACTAAGTGGCAATTTCTTCGAGGCAAACTTAGGATAGAAATTAGAGTTGGAAATGGGGGTGTCACCAAAGGATAACTGCTAATAGAAGTGTTTTCAAATAAATACACTACACATTTAATACTGTTAATGTTTACATTGGTTAATTAGTCTTGTAAGGAAAAAATAAACATAGGACTATTTTAAATAATACTACGCAATAAGGAAATAAATGTATTGTAAATACCGTACTTTTATTGGCTACTTTTCATAGAGTCGTGATATGGTTTCAAAAATTATTCTTTTCCTAGTAATTTTAAAATGTATTTGCAGCAGACCGGGATCGAGGTCTAAGAGAAACTCTTTAAGGACATATTTTGCTATTTAAAAAAATTATAAATACCATGCTGGACTGCCTCGAAGAGGTCCTGGATTCGATTACCAGGCCGGGAGAAATATATATATGGCCTACATTTATTTATCTCGTGAGTTTTGGTATCATCTGTGGTTGTCTATGTGTATTTCCATGGCACCCGCAACACAAGGTTTCCCTAGTGCGGGGCTATGAGTGTTGCGTTATTGATTTATTTATTATTTATAAATACTGTTCGTGTCGTGATCTAGGATTCTACGCTACGTACGTTTTTCAAAATACTATCTAAATTTCGACGAGGAAGATGATTGGTGGAGAAGCCTAAGAATACGATAATCACTTAATGTTTGAGTTTTCTACGGATTTCGTTACGGGATTCTAATAAGAATAAAAATAGAACATTTCACACCGAGACATTTGTGATGAACTTTCACGGCAACCCTAATGGAGTCACAAGTCCTTACTACTCATAATATATATTTTGAGCACTGAGTGGGTAAATACACCTAACGTAGATAGATAGATAAAAACCTTTTTCACTTCCATGACAGCTCAATTGCTAAAATAAAGTAAAAATAACACCATAATTATTATATTAAACTACTTAAAAATAACAAACAACAGACCAATCTAAAAGTAACAAACGACAGAACAATCTTACAACGAGCTTACCTCTGAGGCCGAACGGTTATCATGTTAGACTGCCACACAGATCCCGGATTCGATTCCCGGAGCGGAAGAAATATTTATATAGCCTACATTTATCTCTCTCGTGAGTGTGGATGTAATTTGCGGTTACAATACAAGGTTTCCCTAGTGCAAGGCTAGAAAGAAAATTTACTTAAATACAACTAATTAAACTTAATAGTCTTGGAACTTAGTTAGTAACATCATTTCGGTAAGTCTGAATTGTTTAAAATCTTACATTTACGCACTTATGTGTAGGTAATTAACATTGCTTCTAGAAGGCGTGCCCACAAAGTTAAAATAACTAATGTTAAATGTAAGTGAAAATATCAGAAAATTGAATTTTAACTACAATTATTTGGTACAATAGTCACGAAAATTTAAAAACGATAAATTAATGTTAAAGTAACTTGATGAAAATATTTAAAGAAATTCATCGAACAAGTTTCTCATTTTCCTGGACGTCCAATTGAAGTATAATGTAATCCATATTAAATTCAAGCGAATCAATACTGTGCTAAAACAGGGCGATGCGTGTACTAGAGCAAAGAATTTGACGCACCTCTTTCCTATTTGCTATATATACTACCATATCTTGAGTAGATAACAACATATCACCAAGCACTTAACACAGGTCGGGCCCAGTCTGCGGTCACAGCACCCAGACGCGTGTAATCCTTAAATATATTAAACAAATAAAAATAAGTGTAATGCGATAACAATACGATAATAACGTTATGTAGTAAAAATAATGGGTGTATTAAAGTTGGCTTTAATTGTTGTACTTGTAGTTAGTGTTAGTGTCACTGGACAAGAGGACCCTATAGTAAATGAAGATGAAAAAATAGTGAGTGAAAATGCTGTAGATAATGCACAGGATGTTGTTGAGGAGACACCGGTGATCGCGTTAGATAGGGAACCTCCGGTTACCATACTAACTACAAACAAACCTGTGATTGTTACAAAGCCAATTGACACTGAAGCAGTGAATTTTGGCCCTGCTGATGGGACGCTAAATCGAAGCCAATGGCGGCAACCGACTGAATCGCCTACTAATGTTACCAATGAGTGTGGTAAGCATAAAAGTGTTAGTGTATTATAATGTGTAAGCTTGTTGAAGAACCTGACATTAAAAAAATGCCTCCAGTTGAAACACTGACAGAAGACCCTTCCTTCGAGAAATTCCCACAAACGCCAAGGAAATTATATTCCAAGCAAAGGCCTGATCCATGGAACGTGAAATCAATATAGTGTTGTCAATGAATATGCATAAATATTCGGAATACTCGGGATTAGTTAGCTAGAGACACTTTTTTGACTACCTTCAATCACCGTTACCTTCGTACAAATACTTCATAATCATGAAAAACCCATTTATACGTCACACTGCTGGGTACGGGTTTCTTCTCATGCCAGGGTTTAGGCTATTGTCCGCCTCGCTTGCAAAATGCGGATTGGAGACTTCACGCGTTTTCCGAGGATTGTGAACCTTCTTCGACGTGCAGGTTTCGTCCATGTTTCATCACGATGTTTTCCTACACCGAAAAGCTCGTGGCAAATTTCAATTAAATTTCACGCATAAATTCTGATAAACTCTGAGGTGCAACTCCGGATTCGAACCCACGGTCTCTGCTTGGGAGGCGGTAGGTCTAATCATACAAGGCTACCACGTCATTTTTTACAAATATTTATACACCGGCAATGTTACTGCGTATTAATTTTCCGTGATTTTATGCTACGACAAATCAATGGAAACTTTTGGAGGTGCTCTATTGAGAAGTTTTTTTACACTGCTTCAATCTTACCGTTATATCCAATTTCATATATAAATTTATCTTTTAGTAAACCCATTTTGCCACCTATATACGAGTATCAATCAATTTGCATGAATTTAACGCCGAACAGATAGAAAAGAAATACAGGAAACATTTTACGATGCAAAATTTTCCACTATGAACAGGAAATCAGGGGCAATGGTTTCGCATGCTAGGCGTGTGGAGCTTGAACAGTGCAATAATTCTGGTCATCGGAATCGTCCTCGTCTACATAGGTCTATGTATTCTCAAGCGACGCAAGAAAAAAGAAAACGAAAATGCAAAAGAAATTGAAGTAGAGGAATTTATTCTTGACGAGTAAGTTACTAAATGCTATATCGATCGTTTATCGGTCGGATCGTTTTTGCATTTATTGATGCTGACCGTATCCCGTATACAGATTAGAACTAAGTTTTAAGTAGTAGTAGAGCTCCTTTTGACAGAATTCGTCCAGGGAAGTACTATCACTTTACCTATTTCTGCGCCAAGCGGGAATGTGAGTCAGACATGTGAGTGAGTTACTTAGTAGTAGTAGACTGACTCATTTTTTGAGAGAGTTTTCAATGTCCCATCATCAGTAACGACAATTTTATTGTTAACACCCCGACATCGACCGGGTCAATTGACAGTATAGCTCGTATTGATATTAATCTAAGTCTGGTACATAAATTGTTGGTAGCACTAGATCGTGACAAACCCCTGGCTATGATAATATCCCTCCAGTATTTTTAATAAAATGTGCCGATAGCCTAACCGCTCCTATCACTTTGTTCTTGAAAATCCTTAAAATCACTCAAATTTTTCTTACAATATGGAAAAGGCCCAAATTCATGCCCATACATAAAAAAGGGTCAAGGTCCTCCTTTAAAAATTATAGGCCAATCTCTATTTAAAATGTTCTAAGCAACGTTTTTGAGTAAATTATTTACACTTATATTTATCCCATTATTACTCATGGAATTACATCGGAACAATATGGTTTGTTAAAATCGAGATGTACAGTAAGAAATTTTTCTAATTTTTATAATTATGTCATTAATGAAATGGAGAGTGGAGGTCAGGTAGACGCGGTCTACACTGGCTTCCAAAAAGCCTTTATTTGTGTTGACCACGACATCCTTCTTAACAAAGAAGTTCTTGGCTCTAAATACCTATTCACGGTGACCTACTTTGATGGGTTCGTTCCTATTTATCCAACCGCTCCCAAGCCGTTATCGTGGATGGTATCAAGTCGGACTACGATGTTCCATCTGGAGTGCCCCAAGATTCACACTTGGGTCCTCTCTCTAAAGAAATTCTCGCCACCTCTTATAAGAGGTTGCGTATACGCAAACGGTAAAAAAGTGATTCTCTCCGTGAGATCATACACAGACTGTCAATGAATACAAGACGACTTAAACAATATATTTGCTCATTATACAAGCAATAACATTACTGTATATATAAACAAATGCCAATGTATCAGTTACACGGGGAAAAGGTTACCCATATTTCTATATAATTTTAATGGCATATTAATAGCCAGACTTGAGCAAGTACGCGATCTTGGAGTAATAATGGACAATAAAATGACTTTTGTTCCACGCATAGACTGCATAGTAACTAGGCCCTCCATAGTTGGGATTTGTTATGTGTACATGTCAACCGTCCAACGACATTTAGTCCATAAACACTATTTATTTCGCATACGTCCGCAGTGTGCTCGAATACGCTAGCCCCATCTGGTATCCGATTCACAACATTCACAAAAACCATATGGAACGCATCCAGAAAAAATAAGTAAAATTCTTCAAGTTTAAGGTTAAATATAATGTTGATTCCTATACCGATAGTTGTCGAAAATTCAATTTGAAGACACTTGACGATAGAAGGGTCTTGTCTGATTTAGTTTTACTGTATGACATTATTGGAAACCGGCTTGATGCTTCTGAACTCGTCTCTGTCATTGGATTTTCTCTTCCACGTCATCGCACTACACATACCATTGACTTACAATTATATGGACGTCGGGTCTGCGCTAAAAAGTGTCCGAACTTATAGGGCTTTAAAATCGTATACAGAGCGTCATTCACGCTTTAGTTTTCGTTTGTTCGACTGACAGCGAAGCAAGCAAAATTAAACAGTACTGCGATGACATTGCAATTTAAATTCAACGTTTTAGCTTTTTCATATTCCTTTACATGTCACTACGTTTAAATAGGTTGACTTGGGACATTTTTTTTCGTGGTTTTGTATTAGACCCGTCGTCCATTTATTTGTAAGTCAATGAGACATACACGATTATTTAGTGTACCCCATCACTCAACTAATTATGGACAAAACGCAGTGCTCACAAGGACATGCCGAGGGTAAATATAACAATATCTCTCATGTAATAGATTTGTTCACTGAGTCAAGACCTATAAGGACTTGGTATGCAAGAATATTGCGGTTATGGAATGAATCGCAGAGTTAATAATGATGGTTGCTATTATTTGATTATTATTGAACTACATATATCCACATACTGTTGTTTTTTTACCTGAAGTTTTTTTTTTCCTTTATTTAAAATATTGAGGGGTTTTTTCACACAGTGAATATGCCACCCCTAACGTTCTGCGTTACATTGCTACCGTCTACTGATACACTTATTTACTAATTTATATAGTGCCTTAGCCACGTCCGATGTGGGCGAGGAAAGGATGCTATTAAAGGTACCGACATTGACTCGATGGAGGTACCTACCTGAAATTATTTAATTTTTACCCTTTAGGAGGACGAGTATTGTTTATTGTAACTCTTGTTCTCTTTTATTTAATGACAACCTCCGTTGTCGACTGGCTTACACATTGGTTTTCATAGTGTCACCATCTCTGAGCTCCCGGGTTCGATCCTCGGCCGAGTGTGGAACTAACTCTTCAATATTGTCTCGGGTCTAAGTGTTTATGGTACCGTCGTTGTATCCGATTTCCATAACACAAGGCTTTAGTTACTTACTTTGGGATCAGAGCTACTTAACATCGTCTAATATGCACTTACCTGTTCAGTTTGTCAATGCGAGGCAATCTGTTTATTACGACTAAGTTATAAGTATGTGTAATCTTTGTGATTTAAAGATCTGAGCGGTTCTGCAATTGTTATGGACGCGTGACCACCAAACACACGACTTATTCGTCCCTTCACTTGGTGTCATAATAAAAATGACAATACCTACCTAATAAAGGCATAGGCAGTGTTACTTTTGGACCTTGGTATATATTAACTTATGCATTACTATTCATTTTGTCGCAAAAAGAAATTAATTTATTAATATTCCCTAACACGGTGACGTACAAATCGTCAGCTTTGAAAGAATCCAATTCCCATAAGGTATGATATACAATTCTCATACAGAATTCAGCCTTGTCTTGGTACAGCGCTCTCCTAAAAACAAGTTTAAGAATTCAGATCTCTACATGCTGTGAAGAGTCAAACATTGTATTGTATTCAAGTTTGCTTCCGTCATTTGTAGTGCGAGTGAGTACTAGAAAACTAAACTCGAATTATTTGAAAAAACTCAGCGGAATAGACTACTACTGAAAAACAATATCGACTTTAAAAACTTCGAAACAATAGTCCAGGGAGGTTGTTACTATATTGCAAATAACACACGTGTGTGTGTGTGTGTGTGTGTGTGTGTGTGTGTGTGTGTGTGTGTG
>NW_020653344.1:1989592-2017564 GCF_003589595.1 Hyposmocoma kahamanoa
GTGTGTGGGTGTGTGTGTGTGTGTGTGTGTGTGTGTGTGTGTGTGTGCGCGCGCGCGCGTGAGTGCGTGCGTGTGTATTGTAAAGACTTAAGTTGAATTTCAATATAAACGTTACTATTGTATATTATCTAACTTTTTCTGTTCGGCTAAATATGCATATTATTAAATCTAACAACTAAATAATCTTTTTCCGCAGGAGCACACCAAACTACCTTGATGAAGAAACTGTAGTCTTTATTAGTAGTTTAAATTTTAAATTTTAAATTTCGTTCAAAATTAATTTAAAAAATTAATTATAGGTTCAAATTTTATTTCATTCAAATGTATGTCATTCATTACATTGTATTGTACGAACAATCCCACCACTTCATGTAAATAAATCTAAAATAAATTGGTTCTTTTAGACAAATAAAATGAAGACAATTTAATTTCTTTTTGTACTTAATTTAAATGTGTTTTTATAAACATAAAAATTGTTTTTAAGTAAGTATATGTTGTTTTTTGTGCCATGCTTTGATTTTTTCTAAATTATAGATTTGATACTGAATTCATTTTTGTGTTGTTAAGATCGCACATGCTTCGGCTTTGCTTCTTCTTGCGCAAAAAATTTGTCAGTCACAAGTCTATTTTGAACCGCAATTCAAAGTATCTTTAAATCAGAGGTTCCCAATTTTTTTGTCTCGTAGAGCACGTACCATTTTTTTCTGTTTTGCGTAGACCCTTCCTAATGTGGATTTTTTTCAAAATTCATCAACTTCAAATGTGTTTCTGATAGCTGACAGAAATTTATTAAAAAGACACATGTTAAGTTTTATACGATTACCTAACCGAATATCAAATGTATGTAGGTATCAATGTAATGTGGATTATTTCACTTATGAATTTTTCGCTGATAATTCAACAATCCGACCCATTGTCACTTAAATTTTGGAGCGAACCCCCTAGGGGGTTGATATTGACCAGTTTGGGAATCATCGGTCTTTATTATCCATCATCACTATCATGAAGACGAACTCGCGAAGTGGATTAACAACACAACAATTGAAAATCATAGTAGCACGTTTTGTTACATAGATAACCCAAGTAGGTAGTTATTTCTTAACAAATGGGTCTAGATACATTGCATGTGCTATTTACTAACACCACATACCAATGAGGATATTTGGCTAATTCCATTGATCAGGGAATTTAGGGATCACGACGTATAGCGTACTTTTTGAACGGTGGTTAAATCTGCCGCCGTTAGTTGAAAATGCGTTTGTGACAAAAATTCGAAACCGAGAGAATAATGTTTAAAGATATTAATTTAAAAAAATATATCTACTTTTGTCTTGCGGTAACTTCATACCTCGTCCACCTACGAAATAATAAAAATAGTGATAGATCGACCATTTTTACCGACCACTAAAGCGGCAGAATCGTACAAATCTGTTTCTTTCTAGAAATTTAAAACCAGCGTCTTTTAAAAATAAAATCTTGCGAGGAAAAATGCCTTCAAAATATAATGTATGAAATGAATATATAGTAGTTTTTTTTTTTTAATTTATTTCTTAAAACATTATTTTCTCAGTTTCATTATTTTGCCACGTAACCATGTAAATTGTAAAATAAAAAATATATTAAAAAATAAAAGCAAATGTAATTATTATTGCACATTTTTAATGTTTGTGTTTTGTACAAAGATACTTATCTATAGAGCTCACCATCCACCAAAACGGGGGACCATTTTGTAGTAAGAAATGAAATTTCCTGCCTTTTATTTTTTAGGATCTACAGGGGAGAGACAGATGACCAATAAAAATATTAAACAGAACCTCTCCCTGAGTTTCCTTTCCTTTCGTTTCCTGAGTTGCCTAGTTCTCTTCGCGCCATGCAAGTGTACGATCAAAATTATGGAGGAAAATAAAGTTCTTGCTTTCGGCTACAATTTGGAACGAAAATACGTATATTACAAAGCCCATGTGACATATTCATTATATGGACTCAGTGGAGAGAATATGGCAAAATATCGAGAACATGTTAGTGTTTTAACAGATTTCCTCTATTCTCCGTTTTGCATTGGCTAGAGCCCCACAATACAATAAATAAAATATCTTAGTTCAGATATACAGTTTTGAGATGATTAATAAGTTTCTATAGTAGGGATCCTGGATTCTATATTAGACAAGTAATTATTACTGTTAGGATTCTCCTTAGTAGTTAAAAGCCAGACAAGCACAACGATCTGAAAGTCCATCTCTTGTAAGTCCTTCTTCAAATTAGCTACAGCTTTCTTCGCTGTCACCAATGGAGAATTATCATTCATCGACGAACCTCTAGACTCAGTCCTCTGTTTAATATTCTCCACTTTTGCTGTCAATTCATTCAACAATTCCTGTCTCTCGGTAACACCTACACTGGCCTCCTTATATTCATTTGTTACCTTGTTGAGCTCATCTAAAAGTGACCCGTATTCGCGAACTAGAGGTTCGAACTGTTCATTCAAAATGTTCTCCCTTGCAGCTATCTTATCCATTACAGAACTTATGTTACTATGAAGCTTGTTCAACTGAGATCCCGTAGTTTTGAATCTTTCGAAGAGTTCGTCTTTGTAACTCCGCATTTGGGAGTGTCTCGCTCGCCAATCTCTACCGTCAGCCGAAATCTTCAGTCTCAGTGCTGGTGCTACTCTCTCCAGTTCCAACTTCCACGCTTCCCAATCATGAACCTTATTTAAACCATTAATAGATTCCTTTTCTTCTACTTCAAACTCTCCTTCAGATTCTTCAGAATATATCGCCATTTCTTCTTCGACCTTGTCCAATATTATTTCTGTTTCATCTTCTACTTGGTCTATTTCATCAGCTGTTTCTTCTGGTTCAACAAGATCTACTACGGGTTTCTGCCATTCAAAATTCTCTTTTTTCAAAGCCTCATCCGATAAAACGTTCAGTATATAACATACTTGTTCACCGTAACCTTGTTTAAGTTTATGGGAAGAAAAGTCAACAGCAATGCCTGTTTCACGCAAAACGTTCATGATGTTTGCAATAATCGAGTTAGGATCATCTTCTTCGTTAGGTTGCTCGAAATCTTTGCCAGTTTTTTTGATAAGCCATGCAGCCGTCGATGCGAAGACAAAAAACTGTTCCCCAGGATTCGTAGAAGTGGCGAAATAGTAACGGCTCATTGGTTTCATCTTGATTTGTGGCCGAAGCTCTGAGTCGATTTTTAGTAGACGTAATTTATCCATTACAATAAGATCCATGGCTGTCAATCTACAAAGAAAGGATATCATGTTACACGTACCTATTGTAAAATGCAAACTAAAGTGATTATAGAACAACCTCAATTTGTGATATTTATGAGCATTAATTACAATAATAGCGCCACTCATTTACCTTGCCACTCCAATACGTTTTACAAATAATATTTATTTCAAATACACAGATTAATTATATTCAAGATAGTAAACACCAGTAGTAGTATAATAAACACCAACACCTCGGACATAAAGTAGATACGCTTGTTTACAAAACACGTTACCATAGCAACGCGATCAATATTCATCACTATAAAGAATAGCAACCTTTTTGACCATAGACTTTTCTGACAATAAGTTTCTGTTTCCAAAAATCACACAAACGAGACCACCATATGGGGAACACTTTTACGGATACATTATACAATAAGGATACAGTACAATCAATAATCTTATCGTCAGTATTTTAGGGCGTAAGCGACATTTCGTAGATATTTCCAGGGGTACATGTTTTAGGTTTTAACGACTATTCTAAAAATTTACGTCCTGTTTTAAATTGAGTTCAAAAACTAATTATAATGAATTCTTAGGTTTTTACGATTGTTACACATAGGAAATGAAACTATTTTTCCGGATTTAAATCGCGTATATTTGTTTTTACAAACAAATCGACGTTTCGGACCCTTTACAGGTCCCATGGTCACGGTAAGGTATTTAATTAATAACTATTGTAACTATAGTGAAAAAATAGGGGGGTTTGCATCAATATTAGACATAACTGGTTGAAGACTGTACCACCTCAGTCAACCGTGACCATGGGACCTGTAAAGGGCCCGAAACGTCGGTTTGTTTGAAAAAACAAATATACGCGATTTAAATCCGGAAAAATAGTTTTATTTCCTATAACTAATTATAACCAAAATTGAATTTTAAAACAGGATACAAATATTTTAAAACAGTCGTTGAAACCTAAAACATGCTCCCATGACAACTGTTGGTGTTTACCAACTGTATATACTTTCTGTTGTAATAATAATAGAATGTTTCCCGTATATTTACAATAATTGTTTATTTATATTTCATAGTGCCTCGCCTGATTTTCACTCTTTCACCATCTTCCTAATCCCGTTTCCAAATTTCAATTATTATCATAATAAGTTTCCCCGTTTTAAAAGCACATCAAAACACCTTGTAAGTGGCTGAAATGCTAACTGCGAAAAGTCAAGAAAAACAAGAAGAAAAAAACATTGACAGAAATAAAATTCAAGTTCCTGAACTGGAAAAATTATACCATATTGTAAACCTGTTCTGTCCAACTGGTGTTCGGTCTTGGGTAGCATCTGACCAGTCCTTAAAAAGGAGTCAGTCATATCGCTACATTAATTAATTCAACTTATTCTAAAGACACTGAATCTGTATCGAACAACTATGTTTTCCCGGTTAATAATATGTCAACACCTAAAATCAAGGTCTCGGGAAGTAATTGTCGTGTTTGGCAGCCCCCCAGTGGCATCAGGTTAATTAGCACCGATTAAAAATAAACATTGTTTGGAAACATTGCGCCTTAAGACGCTTACGTCATTAAATTTACTAAATAGAATTACTTAGATACATAGGACACATAGGAGTTTATAACTTCATCCTTTTAAGTACTCTCTTGGTTAAATACCACGCGTAACCAAGAAATAATAAGGAATAAGGTCTTTTCAGAAGATAATTTTAAATGTTTTAACGAACGAAATTAGTCGAAACCTTTTTTGATATTTGTCTTTAATGAATGTCATGATGAATTTAAAGCAAAAGTTTAATATTTGGTCGCAATTGAAAACTGTTATACAACTCAATTTAAAATTAATGTAACGAACAAGTATAACACTAGGCAAGCCCGTGAAAATAAATATGTATGTCCAAAAGTAAATAATTATTATGGTAAAAAAACAAATAGACATATCTTGCCAATTATATTTCATAAATTAGGTTTAGGTAGAATTAGGAGGAGGCAGAGAATTGTTAAGTAAATTCACATTAAAGAAAAAATTTAAATTTATACTTCTTCAAAGCATGTAAATTTAGTAAGTTCTACACTGGTTTTGTTAAATGTACTCGTATTAGGTATACTATAGGTTTGGATTGTGACTGTAATCTCGCCAACAAACTGCTTTCGCAGTTTGGTGAGAAATTGTATTATGGTCTCTTGTATGTCTTGTTTCTATGAAATAAATAAATAAAAAATAAAATAAATGTTTTGCTCTTGTTTTAACACTGTATTGTTTTTTTTTGTGAAAATACCCGCCTACAATATTATTGATCATATAATCGAACAAACAAAGAAAATTACTCGATCTGAATGGACTAGAATCAACTTACATTGCCAAGTTTGTAAAATTACCAACACGCAGTACAATTACGTATGCTCTCCTCTTCTGTCCGAACGGGCTTACGGCAAGGCAAATGTATGTAGTCTGTAGCAACAGTTAAGCAACAAACACTGGTTTGAGTCCAGTCAGATCTAAGGATTTTTTTATTTGATCTTTGTATCAATAATAATAATGTTTTTGTGCTTAAATTAGTAGCAGTAGCTCCTTGTGATCTGTGAAATACTGCCACCTTACCTATTCATGCCGCCAAGCAGTAATGTGTGTGACACACATATAATGATACACATGGGACTTGTAAACTTATATCTCCGGGTGACGGATGCAATGGCAGTGATCTTAATAATAGAAATAATAAAAAAAATCTTTGCGATATAAAGCTACAACACACTGCAACTGTTATGGATAGGCGTGTCTATTATCATCCATCACTCGGTGTTATAAAAAAATTAAAGGATGGTAGAGTTATAAAATGCCACATATAAATTTGTTTCATGTAATATATAGTATATAAATATATATATATATATATACATAATAGCTGCAGACCACAGTTTGATTTCCAACATATTCAATATTTTAAAACACATGAAGTCCATTAAAAAGGCAAATTAGAACTTTAAAAATTATGACTCCTTTACAGCACCCTCATTGCCATAAGGTATTACAATGACTGCTTCAACATGTGTATACGTTATTAAAACTGATTATTCAAAAATTTAATTCGAATTACAAAATCTGAAAGGATCTGGGGTGAGTAAGTTTGAACTATCGTGTGTTTGCTCGTATAATTGCTCTCGACGAGTCTTATAGATAGTGACTAAGGTCTGTAGGGCAAGCTCAAAGAAAAACTTCCACTATTTGAAATTTTTCGAAAAATTATCCAAGTAACAGATAAAGCGCGAGATACTGCTATTCTCACATAGAGATCCCGCGCTATAAGTCGCTCTCGCGCAAGTCCGCCCTATCGTGCTAGACAGATAGACTCACCGAGTTTGTACCGCTTTGGATTGGTCTCAACGAGCAGTAGGTAGACATATGGTGAGTTATTGACTTTTTAGAGTTCGCTGTTTTATATTGAGTTTTTTAAGTTGTTGTTTAAGTTTTTACAAATTACAATTCTGCCCTCCTTACCATCGTAATCGACATTTTTAGCGAAACTGAGTTATTCATACATCTGGGATCAGTGACACGGAATCTACAACCCCCTCTAATCGATTTTTAATACCTTACTTAGTTTCGGCTTTATTGTTAGGCAAAATCTGCATGTAATTTTTTTACAATAAACTTTAGATGCCAATTTTTCATGTTTTTTTATTACATTGATATTCAATTATTTATTGTCAAAATTGCTCCACTACATTGTTATAATTATTAATAACAAAGATCGAAGACTTTTAGAAAAACTTTCTTCGATACGACCGGATTTGAACCGACGTCTTCTAGTAAACCGTGTCAGACGCTATGCTATCTCTAGTCAGCGATAGTAGCTGTAAAGGTACCACTGAGTGAAGAAATAAATTTCTCACAGATGGCGCTATGGCATAAAAAATCGTTTAAAACAAAGATCTCTAACAAGCACATACAACAATTCATAAGGTCTGCAGGTTCGTTCCGTGTCTTAGATGCCATAGCGTCTGCCACGGTTTGCTAGAAGATATCGTTTCGAATCCTGCCGAATTCGAAGGAATTTTTCTAAAACTGTTCAATCTTTGTTATTAATAACTATAGATAAGAGGCCAGGTTATATTTGTTTTAAACAAAAATTAGGAAAAAAAACCGATCCACTCAGTTAAGCAATAATGGATATATTTTTTAAAATTTTGAAAATTGACGACCTTAGACCACATCTTTAGGTACTGTGATCATAAATTATCCAATTTTAAAGTATAAGTTTAGTATATATGTATTGAGTTATGGTTTAACAAATTATATCATTCAACTTTGACATTTTTTTTAAAGTGCTACACAACACTGTTCAAGTCATTTCGCAAGAATGCACATTTTAAATGCGGATAATAATAACATATTAAATAAAGATAAACCTAAAAAAAATTGAATATTTCCTTAATGGTACGCAAATTTCAACTTTTCATCGCCTTGATTACAGAAAGCAAAGTAATTGCAAGATAATAAAGTGTTTTCATGTTTTTATGATAGGAACAATTAGAAAATGATTTTTATAACCCAGAAACAATTGTGTTACGTGGTGATTGCATTTTTTATTCCATAAAAGTATTGTTACTCACGAAATACCCTGTATTATTACAAGACAACGACACAGTCTTTTTCGGCTCAGACGACAATCTTAGAGTTTATATAGAAGGCCGTATGACTAATTCTGAGACACACAGCTTTGAACTTACGCCAAACAAAATAAAAACAATGTTTTTAAAGAAACATTGCGTTTGTTCTCTCTATTAGGTGTTCTAATAAGTTTTTACGCACCGTGGGTGTACCGGTGTTTGTAATTTGATAATATTGTTTCTATCTCAATCGGCGTGGAACGAGTGCGGGTGAGTGGGTGAGATAGATTGCTTTGAAATCCGTTCCGCTCGGAATTCATATATCATTAAAAATGTGTTAATGCTTATTATAAATTATCAAATGGATTAAAGTCAAGTCTTATGTCTTTTTACTCGCAGTAGAGCTCCTTGTAAAAGAGTTCGTCCAGGGAAGTACTGCCACCTTACCTATGTCTGCCGCCAGGCAGTAATGTGAGCATTAAAGCGTTACTTATGTGGTCAGGATGACTGGCGCTGTGGCAAAGCCCCTTAGACTTTTACGAAATTTCTGGATACGCGTATCGCTTACCACCAGTCTCACGACTCGTTCATCCCGTCACTTGGTAACACCAGATCATTTCTTCTTTAAATAAGCAGAAAACGAACTCACAAACATTTATCATAGTCTTGTACCATTAATAACGTCTGGTATAAGATCCCCTCACTTGGTAAAAAAAGGTAATTTCTTCTTTAAGATAAGCAAAAAGTATACTCACAAAGATTTATCTAAGGCTCAACTCACACTAGCGCAGAGTCGAAACGTCGCTTCGCATCCTATTTTTCAACTACAAAAGAGGCGACGGCGGCGAAGCGATTTCGTATTTGCATAACTCATATTTGTATATATGCTATAGGCGAGAAACATGACGCGTCGCGACGCGTCGACTCCGCACCAGTGTGAGTTGAGCCTTAATCTTGTTCCACTAATAACGTCTGGTATAATGGTCCTGTTTTTCGGATGGGTGGAGCTCACAATGCTTTTTGGGAAGACGTCGCTTTACCTATTTAAATAAAAAAATCAATTCTACATTAAACATAAAATTGAAAATTTACTAAAATAAGACTTACCGATGATATGAAATACCACCACGGGTTATATTTTTGGTGCTATAATTTTTGCACTCCAAAACAGCACAATAAGGCATTTTTCTACAATTTCAGATAATTTGCACGAAAGAATTGACACAACCATAACGTACAAAGCGAAAATGGCGGACTGAGCTCAAGTAGGCGGAACTACGCCCAAAGTTGGCACGCGTACTGCGCTAAGTATCCACTTCTACTGTATTTATTATTATGTGTATTTAAATACTTGTAAACAAGAACAAACCAGCAATCAACTTTCTTGCACTAGCGTCACAGTACATTAATTTATGAAAATTTAATTTAAATTAAGAACAAATTTTTTTTATGAAAATAGTGATTAACGTAACATTAACACGAGAATTATAACAAAACAGTACAGAGTACTAAAAAAACCACCACCACTTGCCACCCTTAGAGGTGGAATATTTTCTTCAAATTTAAATGCGACCACATCTGAGGTACCTACCCTCTTTCCAATAAAAAATGAATCATCAAAATCGGTTCCCACATGCCGTTATCGCGTAACACACATACAAAAAAAAACACATACAGTCGAATTGAGAACCTCCTTTTTTTTGAAGTCGGTTAAAAATTAAACTGGCAGTTCTCGATAGTCATGTTCACTTCTTCACAATGTCACAAATTATTTAAGCGGCAGTGATGCGCTTCGTATACACGGTTGACTGACACGGGTGATCACTGACCATGGGACCTGTAAAGGGCCCAAAACGTTGGTTTGTTTGTGTTAACGAACCAGCGGCCAATTATAACATCAGGTAAGTGCTAAATAGTATATTTAAATATAATTCACAATTTGGTAAAAAATGTAGAGTTCTGGCGGCGCGCTGACAACGACTGACAAAGGTTTAAATTATTCGTCGCTGTCAGCGAGCCACTGCACCAGCCAGTTGCCAACATCCCGGGCCCTGGTGGAGAACACGGTTAATTAGTGGCAAATGACTGGTAGGTGTTGTCGGCAAGTGCAAGTGCTACTGACAGCGATGGAGTGTTTTTCGCAGATGGGCTGGACGGTATCCTGGTGAGAGTAGGTTGTTTCCATAATGACCTTGGCTTCAGATCGCTGTCGTCCAATTCGCCAGCCATGAATGGGGCGGCCGAGAGTACGAACATCATTGTGTTTTGTTGAAGGCAGAGTAGTCCAGAAGGTGCAATTAATCCTCGTCTCGTGACACTGTATCGTTATCAGATAGAATTTTACTATAGGGCAGCCTCGTCTCGCAATGAGTCTTATTGTATGACATGTATATATTATGACAGAGTCAGTTGATAGAGTGGTTACTATTTCTAGATGAAGGGCGTGAGTGACTAAACAAGAGAAAACAGCTACCCAACTCTTTTCACGGCGTCAGTCGATCGATACAAAAATAGTCCGAAGTTATCAAGGCAGACGTTGATAAATAGTCATGCATGATGAAGAAGTCTCTCCGGAGGAAGGTCGCCAAATGGTGGACACCGTGGGGAGCTTTTACGGCGTAATGCATTCAAAACATTCTGCCGCCACGGCTCTGACAGCTCTCCGACCTCGTAGCACCCAGAACCGCTCTCTTAAATCGTTGAGTACATATTCGTGAAAGCCACGACCAGCCTTGTTATGGAGATTGGCGATTAATAGGGGCACGATGCGATGGCGATCATCGAGGAGTATACGGGTCTTTGTGTATTCGTCTTAACTGGGCAGTGCCTTAATTCTGGAATCCAAAAACCAGGAGACCATCCTGAAGCCTAGGTAAAAATGATGAGAGCCGGCTTATTTTGGAATGGGGACTCATGAATGTGGGCTATTTCGACTCCAAAGCTGTCAGTCTGCGACTTCAAAAGAAGTAACGACTCTGCCAGTGAGAAGTCCATGGCAGAAGAACGCGTACAATCATTTTGCATACAAAATAATTTTGAATTTGGAGTTAAGTGCGAGCCAAGAAACGATCTAAAAATTCTCGCTGTTAAAACAACGCGAGCTGTGACCCTTAGTAGACGTGACCATGTACTAAAACGATTCGGGTCCGGTAATAGAGACTGTAGAAGGAGGACCTCATCTGAAAGGACATCTACCGTTTCCTTCAAGTCCGGTAGAGGTTTTTCAACGCGTTCCACCTCGACTAGCCATTCTTTCGGTGGAGCCAGGAGAAAGGAGGGACCCGCAAACCAGCGAGCAGAGCTGATGTCGCGTAGCGTCATCAGCTATGTTTAAGCTGCCAGGTATCCAGCGCTAATCAAGACAATCGGATAACTCGAGGATTTCTCCTACTCTATGAGCTACGAACGATTTGTACCGCAGAATCCGACTAAAAAACTGTTGATGATGGTTTCAATCGGTGACTGTCCGTGACAGTTTTTGCGATTCGTGCGGCTATGAGTGCAACCTGCAGTTCGAGACGGGGAATGGTACACGGCTTTAATGAGGTTACACGAGCTTTACTCCCGATAAAGCAAAGCTTAATAAGTCCAGTACAAAATACTATACGCCAATATGCAACATAGGCGTATGCTAATTCACTAGAATCTGCAAACACGTGCAACTGCATGTCCGTGAGCTGCAGATGTAACTGAATGTACCAACGAGGGATTCGTAAATTACTGAGTGAAATAATCTCTTCCACCCTATGTTGCCATGCGTTGGCATAGTGCGGCGTAGTTCGTCGTCCCAGCCCAGGCCACTACGCCATATGTTTTGAATAAAGATGCGACCTTGAATTACGGCGGGAGTAATTAAGTCAAGTCGATTGTAAACCTTCATAACACGAGACAAAACGATTCGTTTTGTAAGTTTATCGAACGAATTGTCGACGCCACCCGTACGAAACCCTAACGTATCGTGTAAAGGATTCCACTTTATACCTAACGCGTTGACATCGTTGGGTAATATAATTTCGGCGCTGGGATTTGCCCTAAATTCGTTAGGTATAGACCTAAGTGCGTCCAGCCTGTACTGTTCGCGCATAAGTGCTTCAATGGAGTCATACTCTAATTCGTGAAGATGGTTAACAAATTCCACCGCTTTTGTTCTACTGGAAGCGAATCCGTGTAATGTCTATCCAAGACGAGTACGCGTAGCGACAGGCTCCGATGGCCTTCCTGAGCGGGTTTCTCCGCTTATAGAGAGATGCCAGTCTCCCGCACCTATGAGAATAGTGTGGGTGGCCTCTTCCAAATGTCGGTCGTCGACAAGGTGTGCTAAGTGATTAAATCTACCTAGATCGCGTTTGGAAATCGATTGCGACCGTAAAGAGAGTCCGTATACCGAACGCGCATTTTCTATAGTATATTCATCAGCCATGTCGCGACCGCGAATAAAAAATTTTGTATAGCCAACCGTCATTACCTTGAACATGCCAACCACACCATCTAAGCATATGGGCTCTCTGGACACCTCCTCTGCACCAATTCATTTTGCGACGTCCTCGTCGATGAGAGCCGCCGTGCTGCCATCGTCGAGCAGAGCGTTAGTCTCAAAGTCAGCAATAGCGCCCCGCACTATTACAGATAGATCTTTCAACAGCGCGCGAGGGCATGCGCATTTTTGAGACGAAACATTGCAGGATAGGTCGACAGTTTCTGTAATAGTTTCATTTCCTATGAGTAACAATCGCGAAAACCTAAGAGCTTATAATTTTTTATAATTAAAATTAAAATTTTATCATTTAAAATTTTCTTATAATTTGTTTGGGCAATATTTAAATAACTTTTAAGCAATTTTCGTAACATATATTTTTTTTTAATTCAAGCATATTTGTTATTGTAAATCCTAAATAGTTTGCAAACGCATCCAAATAAGACAATAAAGTAACTTAAACTCAGATTTAATAACAGCTAAACAAGTTTTTCGTATTTACAAAACGAACTTCGCGTAATTTCGAGCAAGAAATTGCGAAGTAAACTCAATTTTTTTTTAAAGATGCAAGTGCGCATTTGACCTCCATCTCACCTGATGGAAAGTGATGATGAGGTCGACAATGGAGCATGATCACCTTATTAATGCCTATTGATTCTCGCCTTGAAAAGGCCCAAGTTATAACGTTCAAAGAACAAGTCTGCAGGCAGAGAATTCCACTCCATAGCCGTTCCCCATATAAATGTAGAAGCGTAACGCTTCGTGCGAATCTTTGGAATATCCACAATATAGGGGTGGTACCCAAGCCTACGCCTAGCCCCCGGTGGTGGAAAGAGGAAGGCGGAATTAAATCGTGTAATTCCATTGCACACTCTCCGTGATATATCCAGTAAAATACCGATAAACGGGCAAGTTTACGGTAGTGTTCAAGGCTCTGCAGCTCTCCTACACTAATTCCGACTCACCTACGTTGGGCGCACTAGAAGTTTCCGGAATGAATAAGGCAAAAGAAAAAATATTATAAATGGTCAGAAATTAATTTATTATTCCTTAAAATATTCTCCGTTAGCGTTAATGCACTTTTTCATACGAATGAACCAATTTTGAAAACATTTATGCCACTCATCCGTGACAATCTCTGAAACATATTTTTCATACTCTTCGACAGCCTCTTCAGGTGATCAAAATCGTTGACACCAAAGTCTCACACCAAATTTGACGCCCCTTCGTTGAATATGGTAAGCATGGCATTGCACCAAGTAACGCGATCCGTTTTTTGAGCCTCAGTCAAATTGTATGGGATCCACCGAGAGCACAGCTTTTTCACACCCAAATGTTTGTGTAGTATTGATTATATTCGACTCATGCCTATGCCTAAACATGCCCGGATCTCATGGTATGTCAGATGCCTGTTTGTTTTGATCATACGGCGCACAGTATCGATGTTTTTGTTGTTCACAACAGTAGACGGACGACCATCACGAAATCGTCGCTGAGATTCACACGACCGCGTTTGAATTCTGCAAACCAGCTATAAATAGTCGTCTTTCATGGTGCTTGAGTGAAGCTCCGCTGAGCTGTTAAATTCCACTTAGTCGTAGTCGTAATCATACTACGAAAATTTTCACGAGTTCAATCCTTGGTGATGTAGACAACAAATTTCTAAAATGACGCCACAATGTAAAAGCAAGTAACAGTCAGATGAAACAAACTGTATACTACAACCAAAGAGTTCCATTTTCAAATGTTGTAATTACTTTTTAAATATTGTTTATGTAAGTGGCCAGTTCCGGAAACTTACAGTGCGCCCTATGTACAAGCCTCTTGGCACAATTGTCAATTGAATCCAAGGTGGCCAATTGGTATGTAGCAGAGCCATCCCAAAGGCGGCAGCAGTACTTCATGCACGATGTTTAATTGGTTGGTTTGTAAATACGGAAAACTTGCTAAGTTCGCCATCTTTGCCGAGTCGAAGTCAAACTTTGTTCTAGAAATCTCAACCTATGTCTTCAAGAAATTAGTCAGTTACAAACATTATGCAAACAATAGAAAACAACAAACGTTTAGGTGGAAATATTAATGACATAATACAGCTACAGATTCCTCATTTACCTAAATACGCAATAACAATTAACTAATTATAAAGACAATTGATAATCAATTTGAATAGATTTTACTAATAATGATGTAATTGTGATGACTAATAACTTCGCAAGTTAAGAATTTTTAATGTTCCCTATTATTGATTGCTTTCATAAAGTCTATTTGTTTCCTGCTCTAGTTTTTCAATTTAGTGTATACATCCAAAATATTTATTGCGTTTAAATTTAGAAACTAATTTTTTACGATTCTTTTTTTAATTTTAAGCGAATAATCTGGAGAATAATGAGTCTATGATTCTCATTACATTTTGAACAATTTATCCAACGATACCCCTCTCATAGACTGCATTGAATATTGTAGTAGTAGTAAAATTTTCGTCCTTCGGGACAGGCTAAGTCGTGTAATAAATTAGCCATACTGTCAGACCTAAGATTTTATTGTTCCTTGAATCATTTAATTTTCTGATAGGTTTTTTTCGCAAGAAATTATTATTTTAAGAGAATTGTATATTATCGCACACAAAATCAATTCAAGGGAAAATACACCATCTTGAAACTCCCCAATAAGGGTAAATGTAATTTTCTTTTGTTATTTTTGATGATAGTGAGTGACTGGTGGTAAGCGACTCGCCTGTCCATAGCAGTTGTAGTGTCAACTCACTCAGAGCTTTAAATCGCAAAGTTCTGAGGGGCATTGTCACTGCGCCCGTCACCGTGAGACATAAGTTGTACTTTTTCACAAGGAGGTCTACTATTAAAACCTGTGTATACGAAGAATGGATGTCAAAAACATTATGTATTCACACAAAACATAAATGAGTCTATAAAAAAGTCTGTAACATATAGATGCAAGAAACAATAAGGGTACCTAGTTTACCTGTGGAGCACTAAAAGACTGTTTTTAAATAGAATGCGATAGGTAAAATAAGAAATTTTCTCGATTGCATGCATACTTGTGCGTATTTATGTACCAAACTGCTAAACACCGAGAGACACGAGTTCACCTTGTATTTGATGTATTATTTCGGAACATTGTTTAAACATGCCCACGACAGTGATCATGTGTTGCGGACTTTCTCTACTTTATACCTAAGACATTTTATTATTAGGATTCAAGATGTTATCGCTGTAAGCGCTTATATATTATTTAGCGCTTAGATACTTTGAGACGCAACAATTTACGACTACGATTTAAAACTGAAGTAATAAAAAACATTATTATTAAGTAGGTAATAGTACTAATAAGAGCGATTACAGACGACGACTTTTAGCAGCGACACAAACACGCGTTTGTAAAATGCGCGATTGCATCGGTGGCATCGACGCAAACTTACTCATATCTCTCTTTTGCCTTCTCTTTCGATCGCTGATATAAAATCGAATTATTTTTAAACGTTACCACCGCTGATGTGCCGCAAGTCTCTTTTTTTCTAAAATTTGTATTGAAAAAATATTGTTACCTAATTGGTTTGATTACAAGGTCTAATTATCTAGAAGTCTGGTTTGTGTCATAATATATTTGGATATTGTTTATACTGACACGAAATATCTATCTAATATTTAAAACTTAGACCACGAATTTTGGTTAAAATATTTCAAAAGCTGGAAGTGATGGCAAATACTTGTATATCGTAAGACATAAAGGCCTCATAGCTCTTAAGCACTCATAATGGACTACACAATTTCTTGAAAAATGTAATTCACAAATTTTCACATCCCCGGGGAATAAGAAAATTTTACAACCAAAGTACGGTAATTAGATATTTACGTGAATTATTGCGACTGCATATGCACTATTCTAGAGTATCGCGGCATGGTTGATAGTAGAGATGGGAAAAACTGCTTATTTTTTTAAACGTTTAAACGTCGTAGTTTTTTTAAAAAAGCGTGCTTTTTTAGACGCTTTTTTACAAAATCGTTTAGAAAAACGTTTAAGGTTTTAAATTATTTAAGTTTGTCTGTAAAACACGAGTTTTATTTTTATTTATAAAATTATTATTCACATTGACGAATTAATTTGTTTAGTCAACATAAATGGTGGGACTTGAAGCTTAGGCACGTTGTAAAAAATGAAATTGTTGAGTATGGAACTGACCAACGCCTACGCTTAAAATATAAGGCGTGCTTAATTGCTTATTTTAGAAAGCAAACTTTTTTAAGTGCTTTTCGCTTAAACGCCCACCTCTAGTTGATAGCATTCATCCAATAATAGACAATAGTGACTTCCAAATATTTCGTGATTTAGGCATATGCCCTTTGTAAAGGAATGGAGATGGCAATTAAAATATCTTCGGGCCAGACATTTTGATATTTGTTGGTAGATTTTAAAACAATGATCATCGTGTGTTATATTTTTATGTGATTAGTAATTATACAAGCAGTATTTCGCCACCGGCACAAGTGTAAAATTCATTCCGGACTAAAATGAGAAGCAAGTTTGCAGACAAAGGTAGCGACCGGATAGGCAATGGAAATTGGAGAATTGAATTGAAAAATAAATTAGATGATTTAATTTATTATTTGATTTATTATTTCAAAAAAAAATAGATAATGATTATTAAGTAGCAGAGCTAAAATCTTAAAGATATATTTAGATAAATGTGTATAAACTATAACTATATAAATGTGTGTGTAAACTGTATAAAAAAAAAATATTTGTGAAAAGGCTCGCACATACAAAAATATGTTATACAAAATTTGGAGAGGTAGTAAAGACATAATCTCAAGATACTTTTTTCAACTTCTTGCAATTTGTACAGACCCAACAATTTATCTGTACGTCACTAGTGTATGCATTGTTTCTAGTAATATGGTGACAGCTCATTCGATTTCCTTCAAAGGTTACGTTAGTTCCCTTTTCGCCCATGGTAGTCGTCATCGTCACTATATGTCACACTGCGAACACGGGTTCTTTTAACGGAGAATTTTGACTATAGTCCGCCACCTGGTCTTAATACGGGATAGGAAATTCACTCGTTTTATTTGTTTGTAAACCTCGGTGGCGAAAACGTTTTGCATTGTGGGTTCGATTCCCTGTATAACCTATCTGCGAAATGAACTTTTCTATTTCTGCCGACAAGCAGTAATGTCAACATAATGTTCCGGTTTTGATGAGTGCTCGTGAAATTACAGGCACATGAGACTTGTCAACATAGGCCTCAAGGTGACAGGCGCAGTGGTAGTGTGTCTCAGATCATTGCGATTTAAAGAGCTGAGTGGCTTACCATCAGGTGCATGACTTGTTCTTCCCATCACTTGATATTATAAAAAAAAAACTTTTTTAAATTGGTTATAATAAATATTTACAAATAGAACTATAACGCGGTCCAACTCATGGTAATGGTCTCAAATATGGAAAGTGTCAAAGTCTGTATCCTTCCATACGCGTCCTGAATTTGAGTCAGGAGGAGGTATTTAGGTTACTTGTTTTCCAGGAACAAAATTTTAAAAATTATAATGACACATCAATGCGGTCGCATTAAGGACAATGTTTTCACGAAAATAGTTACGTGTAGCTTCAATATTATTACTAATAAATCAGCCTGTGACATTTTCATACGCTTTATTGAGAATAATTGAATTTCCTCAAGTTCCTACTACTTTCCATTTTCTGAAATCATCCGAGGCGAGTGCCCACTATATCTTTCCAATCCCCTAAAGATTGTTTCCTTAAATACCTCTTTAAATTTAATCATGCTATTATTATCATAGGACTTTTTTAGTATAGAAGTAATAAGGTGAATTTCCAACAAAATATAAAATAAAAATCAGATCATAAAGAACGTTTTATCTCGTGTTACTGAGGCGATAAAATTAGAAGCGGCTGCGCCCGCGACTCCACGGCCGACGCCGGCGCCGCAGTCGCGAACCAGCGCTCGCGACGGTTAACCGAGAGCGCACGACTTTTTAAATTTAATTTTAGAATTATTATCCATTTGTTTGCTTTTTCTTTTGTTTCCTGGCGCGGAGTGTTACGAAACGGTTTTAATTTTGTGCCAGTGCGTTGAAACCGTGCAAGTGAGATTTTAGTGATTTCTGAGTCAAGAAGACTATATTGTACGTTTTGTGCGAGACTGATGTGTATGCGCTAAAGTTGCTGAAGGTAAGTCGTGTACATATACGGTTAGAAAGTAAACTTTTTGGGTTTGGAAACAAGTTGTACCGTGTTTTAACATAAAAACATGCGGAATTTTTTCTACTGTCCTGTTAGCTTGCTTGTAGTGCGCTGTTTCAGATGTCATATTGTAAAGTCTATTAAACTAAAACGTTTTTTTTATTTTTACTGTACCTATGAGATTTAAGTTTGTAAGAAAATAATTTTGGTTTTTATTTAAATACAGAAAAAACATAATATTCTCTTATGCAGTAATGGAGTACCTAGAAATATGCTATACACATTTAACTGCGACGTAGATATTTATGTTCCTTATTGGTTGCTGGTTATATCTTGTATAGGACCACCTCAGATATTCCTTTCAGTGTTATAAAATGATAACTTTTTGTCTAGAGTATGGCATAGATGGCAATCTTTATGTTTGGAGATACCTAAATCTTTAGTCGAATTACACAGGTATCATAAAGTCGTTGCCAATTTCATATTATATTATAATTCAAAGAAATTTATATTGTACAGGGTCAAGAGTATATCAAGCTTGACACTTAAGATTTAAAGTGAACTCTACGATCCTTACAATAAGAACGGCCCAAAATCCAATGTGTCGAAGTTGATATACTATTCTCTAAATTCTACATTTATTCTACGACTTCAGCAAATTAATTCCTTAAATATTTAATATTTTGTATTCCCTAGTGCATGACAAGATAAAAAAATTATATTTTTAAAACGCAGCACACATTCGTTGTAAGTTTGATATCCAGAATGAGCTCCTTACGTCTCACTATCTAATTATTGTCATCCTTCAGTTCGTGTTTTTTTTTAAAAAAACACAGTCATATTTAGCACACTTTTTTAAGATTAGGCAAGTACACTAACAAAAGATAATCCCATTTTTCCACTACAGAATAACCTATACCTACTGTACTAGATTAGATAGAGAGCTAATAAGTACGCATTTCACGTGGCAGTATTCAGGTGTCCCTTATCAATTTATTGGCACAGAAAAAAAAAGCTATTTTCACCTTTATGACATGTACAGTGGCTTCGTATCCATATAATTACTAGTGTTTGATGGGTTTACTAATCTATTACGTTATCACAATGACTAATAGAGAAGTTTATCAGGTAATATCAGAAATGAAAATATGTCTTTGTTTAGGTGTCAACAATCTCTTTGAAATTCTTAAGGGTTATGACGAACTACTTCACAATTTCGCACGTATTTTTTTTTAAACGATATTGCTATTAACCACCTCAAGATTCAGCTTTATAGCTTTAACGGTGTTAAGTCCAAGGTCTCAAACTTGATTTACTCTAGATTAATATTAATATTAACCTTAGAACTAAGTCCAAACACTTGGTATCACGATTTTGTTTAACTAAGGTAAACGATTCTTTTAAGGGGGACTGTATACGTTTTTACAATACGATTCAGGATAATTTATTAAGATTATCATTTTCTAAGTTAAAAATTTACATTAAAAGTATTTTAATTGAAAAGTCATATTACAAAGTTGAAGAGTATGTTTTAGATAAAGAAGTTTCAAAGTTACTCGTTCTTCTCAGGGACGTCAACGGAGTGAACGAGCAGTAGCTTAAAAATAGCTTAAAAAATGACGTTTTCAAGGGTAAAAATTTTACCTATGGAATATATGACTATTTAACTTGAGTGTAGCAGTAGAGTTCAAGGAAGTACTGCCACCTTACCAATTTCTGCCGCCAAGCAGTAAAGTAAGCATTACTGCGTATCGATTATAAAGGGTAAAGGTGTTGGTGAAATTACAGGCCCATAAGACTTATTAACTTATGTCACAGGGCGACTGGCGCAGTGGCAGTGCCCCTCAAATATTAATGTGATTTAAAGCTCTGAGTGGCACTGCAACGGACAAGCGTGTAGCTTACCACCGGGCGCACGCCTTGCTCGTCTCGTCACTAAATGAAGGCAACAAACGTGTTACTTTTGGACCTTGCTATGTATTAACTTTCATGTTTCATTCATGTTGATGGTAAAATAAATTAATTCTTGAAAATTCCATAATATGGTGACGTACAAAATTAATCGTCGGCTTCTAAATAATCCAATTCTCATTAGGTTATGGTATACAATTATAATACAGAATCGGGCTTCTATTAATACCGCGCTCTCCTAAAAACAAGTTTAAGAATTCAAATCTCCACATGGCTTCGAAGAGTCAAACATTCATTTTGCATGCAAGTTTGCACACGATGCGTTCCTTCACTGCGGGACATATTCCTACTGAAAATAAAATTTGCTTGAAAAGAACTTCTGCTATATCACATCTCCAATGGCACAGAATGTGATTTATTCGAAACCAATGTATTGTAAAGCGAGACTTAACCTGATGAAATGGCGACCAGAATAGGCGGTCGGAATTTGCTAAATGAAATTAGCAGAAGACCAATGTTACGTAATCATCTAGACTTTTTCAAACTTTTTTTTTCAAATGAAACCATTTTCGAATCTAAATTGTGTATATTTGTTTTTTCAAACGACTGACTTATTTTTTTTTTAAACTTAACATGAGTAAAAACCGACCACAAAATTTTATAGAATTACATCTATTTGCCGATTTTATTGAAATCGGTTAACGGAAAGTGGGTGGAATGCAATAAACAGGACTCATCCCCATTTGCCACCTTCAGAGGTAAAAATATTTTTTTCAAATTTTCCAACAAAAAAGAATCACAAATGTTGGAATTATAGCGTAATATACACACAATAAAATATAGTCCAATCGAGAACCTCTTATTTTTGAAGTCGACTGATAAATACCGGTAGAATAACGTTTTTTTTTTTTATTTATTCAAACTATGTATTGATGTGGTTCCAGTAGCGACATTTTAAATTAATTGTAAGTTCTCATCGAATTTCTTCTGAAAAGATTGTCCGTACATTTCCTAAAGGGCATTAAAATAAACAGTTGACATTGTACTATGACCGTGACCCAACCCACCTTTCACGGTAGCGCGTGCGCTGGTACGAAATGACATGCGCATGAGTACCATGCCTATGACTCAGCCATAATTAAATATGATATTTAAATAAAGGACCTGCCTATTGTTTTAGTTATATGGTGATCAATTGAATCGTCTATTGTCACTCTTATTTCGACGTTTATTTGTTCTTTATTTTTATTATTTTGGTATTTTGATACCTCCAATCATTGACTTACAAATAAGTGGACGACGGGTCTAATACAAAAACCACGAAAAAAATGTCCCAAGTCAACCTATTTAAACGTAGTGACATGTAAAGGAATATGAAAAAGCTAAAACGTTGTATTTAAATTGTAATGTCATCGCAGTACTGTCTAATTCTGCTTGCTTCGCTGTCAGTCGAACAAACGAAGACTAAAGCGTGAATGAAGCTCTGTATACGATTTTAACGCCCTATAAGTGCGGACACTTTTTAGCGCGGACCCGACGTCCATATAATTGTAAGTCAATGCCTCCAATGAAAATACTACTACGCCAAATGAATTTTCGGACCTGTTCTATTTTTATTTTATTTCTTTGTTTTTTTTTTCACAAAATTCGTTTTTGTTTTGTTTTTCGAATTTCGTTTTTGTTTCTTTTTTCACAGAATTCATGGAGCATAATACCTATTAATAAATAAATATGGTTGTTTACAAACATAACAGAAAATGACCAAAAAAAAAATTTGGCGTAATGTTTAGGGAGGTAACGATTTGTTACTTTGTTAATTCTTATAAATTCTACGCACAGGTTTGTTTCAGATGCAGTCCACATTAGCGAAATATCCATTGTGGATGGCTCCATTGTTGGTTTTATCACGATATTTTCCTTCACCGAAAAGGAATAATCGTTTCTTTCATAATCATTCTTCTTAAACGGGATCACATGGTTCTCTCAAGGATCACGTAACATACAAATTCATAAAATTGATGAAGCTGACAGTTGTACCTTCCATTTTTAACCGATTTAAAAAAAAATGTCAATTCGAATGTATTTTTGTGTGTGTGTGTTGCGCGATTACCCGCCATTTGTGAACCGATTTTGATTCATTTTTAAAAAAAAAAGGGCTACCTGAGTAATAGTCCCATTTAAATTTGAAGACTATGTTCTACCTCTAAGAGTGCCAAATTAGGGGATGAATCGGGTTTATTGAATCAACCACTTTCTGCTAAACGAGTCCAATAAAAAATTTGCACATGCATGTATCCAACGAAAATAAAACAGTAAGACGTTACGTGTTCTGACATTATCATTGAGTGTTTTCATTTGATTTGGAAGAATCGAAGATCTTATAAGATTGTCTATGGCACATAAAGCACTAAGGATTGTTTGAAAAACAAAAGGCGATCGGTGCCGTTGTATGTAGTAATGAATATACTACTTCACCATTGTAAAGCGATTGTTATTACATCTGTTATTGAATGGCCAACGTATTTTTATTACCGCTGTTAGGCTATCGATAACATTTACGATTGTTTTCAAATTGATATTGCTTCCTGCTAGTATTATTAGAGTAGTAAAATTCTTCATCAGGCTAAGGCGTTCAAACCATATTGCTAGATCGTGAGTATTATAAGTATGTGGACATGTTTTACTTATCTCTATTTTGGAAGAAAAATTAAAGTTAAATATCATTAAATTTGTCTTTGACTAAACGGCCATCCGGTTGAAGCCATTATCATAAATTCTGTCGCGTATAATCAATAATACTCTGACAAGCAACACACACTGATTATCTGGTCTCAAACTCCTTGTACCGTCAGTACCAGTGCAACGAATTTAACTACGTAATACATGCCACGATATATTAGACATAAAATACATTATTTCAAAATACTAAAAATACTGCTGATTTTGAATTTATAAAATTAACTAGTAAAATATACTTAAATTACAAGTGTTTGGTTTTTTTCTATACTTCAAGCTTATTATTCATTTATTCATTCATTCATTCAAGCATAAGCGAAACACATTAGGATTTTTCGAGCACAAAAACTTTTTGCTTATTCTTGACGTTTAAGTACAGTGCAATTAAATTTAAAAAAGAATCCGTTATGATGAAAAAGCTCTTGAGAGTAATTCAAGACAACGTGGTCTGTGACTTATCACACTACGACCAACTTTGCCTGCATGTCATGACACTGTTTACAAGGAAGTGTGATGAAAAAAACATTATTAAGTCTTCATTTATTTTTTATTTAACATATTTTATTTGATTTGAAATGCCTATTTAAAAACCTCATGCTCTTTATTGTACACTGTTGCAAAATTATACTATTTGACACTTAAGGTTTTTTTTAGATACTTGAGATAAAAAAACTGTTTAGGATGAATGACTTTAAGATCACCGGTCACCCCTCATATTTACTATACCTTGTCAGACGTCGTTTAGATGTAATACTAATTAGTTTACACGCGTTACCGTACTCGTCTTTTGCCGTCAACTTTGTTTAAGTCATTCGTATTAATTGTACATTAGAGTACAGAATCTAGTGATATGGTAAAAGATACCGATTATGTGGTTTATAAAGTTTCATTCTTTAAAAAAAACAACACGTTAACAAAAAACATATATAAAACTGATAGATATATTGATTCGTATTAACACAAGAGCTGTCGAGTAAAATGATATTTTCCTGTACTGACAAAAAAACTCACTGTCGCACAAGTGTTTTATTTAAATCGCATGACACCGCAATGATATTCGTTTTCAAGCGAAATATGATCCGCATTAAATTTTTATAAGTATTGTATTATTTCCTGAGTTGTATTTTACAAGGATTTAATGACGTCTAATTATACCATATCTGTGAATAAAATCGTCAGATTGAACGCATTTGTGACGTTTTGTTTCGTTCAAAATTCAAATTTACATGTTAGCGTTATTTATATTTTTATTGATTTGTAAAACTTCGGTAGATGGTCTTGTTACCAAAACCAACAAAAATATTCTTATTGAAAAAAAGCGTCCACATTAGTAAATAGGTACACAGGTTATGCTGTTAGGGCCGTCTTGGGATTGCAAAGTTTTTGAGTATTATCATATTATTATTATCTTCGAGAAAAGTGGTGAAATCACTTCAATTTAGTATCCTCTATCAATATCTTATGAAAGGACGTCTAATATTGATTTAATATTGAGACATGCACGTATTTTACTGGTTTTGAGGTAGACTAGGTCAATTAGGTAGAATCACTTTTTACACATCTTTGATATTGCTGAAAAAAAAACATGAAACTCACATAGCAAAAAATACTTTTTCTATAAAAAGTGACGGTTGAGTCGTACTAAAAAATGTTTTTGTTGAGTTTTAACTTATTTCGCATTAAATCCGTTTATTTTGACCACAAGCCTGACAGTTATTTCCGCTAAAGAATAAGTTTAGCCATTTCAAGGGGAAATTTTGCCAGTCTTGTCAATTTCCTACATAAAAACTTTTCAGTACATTGACTTACAATTATATGGACGTCGGGTCCGCGCTAAAAAGTGTCCGCACTTGTAAGGCGCTAAAATCGTATACAGAGCGCCACACTCCGCTTTAGTCTTCAATTGTTCGACAGACAGCGCGATACTGCGATGACATTACAATTTGAATTTCGAATAGGTTGACTTGGGACATTTTTTTCTTGGTTTTTGTATTAGACCCGTCGTCCATTTATTTGTAAGTCAATGTTTCAGTATTTAAATTTTTACATTAAGTTTTGCCTAGTGTTGTATTTGTCTGTAAATACCTAATATGAATTAAATCCCACACTGATCACCACAATTACTCTGTTACAGGCATACCGAAAAAAATATTGAAATAAAGAAGATATTATTTAAGGCGGATAACGTAACTTTGTTTTCATTAGGTACAATGATTGCAACAACAATTTTAATGATTGGATCAATAATTTTACCTTATGAAATTAGTCATATTATTATGATTGATTCTATCAAGGATCTTGATAGGCTTTGATTACAAGTCTATTTCTTTTAGTGTACGCACTTTACTTACAGTATTTATAACGGTTAGACGCAGGAAATGTTATTTAATTATCTTTCTTTTTGCCAAGGCTCAAAATAGATTGTCTGGTCATTGTATGTCCTTGGCGTGAGATATCGACGTAATTATTTATGTATCTAAATTGAGGAAATGGCATTTAACACTTTAGTTTTCTTTTCAAATAATACTATAGTATATTACCGTCGTAATTACGTGAAATGAGTGACAATTTTTCAATGCATCAATCACATTACCGAAGTAGTACTTGAATTATATGATTCTTTTTCAAATTTCAAATTCTTCTTTTCGTAATTCAAAATTTATTTGAACATTTTTGACGTACCATTTATCTTATGTATTATCGTTATAATAGATTTATTTTGGAAAATGGAAAATTATTATTTTTAAAATAAAATTATATTTCTGTCTCTAACGTTATTCAGTATCATTGTCACAGTCGTATCCCAAAATAAATACGATTATACGTTTTCTTTTCCATATTGTACAGCTTTGTTTCATAGCGTATAAAAACAAACGAATAGATACAGTATAAAAATAAATTACAGACCTGTCAGAGGCAAGCTAATGGTGAACCCCCATTCCTCAACACGCGCTAGAAACGCGTTCTTAGTAAATGTTTTATAAGCAGCATCATCAGCACGCTTGATACTGAAGCGTGCTTACACGTATGATCCCACCCTAAGGGCGCGTTCAAATTAGCCGTGGTTAGAAGCGCTGCAGCCGCGCGGCGGTCACGCGACTGTCGCGCAGTTGAAGTGCGACCATATGTTATCATGCTTTTTTTTATCCAGTCGATTGGAATATATGACGGAACTGCTATCCCATATTGCAGGGTGTTGTTTTACATTCTCTATAAATTCTTCAATTCAATTTTCATCCATCGTGGTTAACTAACTAACCGTGACTGCAACCGAGCATGACTGCAGCGCGACTGTCGCACGGCCGCCGCGCGACTACAGCGTTGCTGCAGCGCGTCTAAGGAGACACCAGCCCGAAGATTGGATAGCACTTTTGTTAAGAAGGACTTCGTTAAAAAAATCCATCAATTTATTTAACAAAAACACTCCTCTTTTATCTTATAATACATTAGGGATTGTAACGATTAATGGCCCAGATTATACCATAAACAATCGCTTATACTTAAATGTTACTTTTTTTCCACTCGGACATACAACAGAGATAAAGTTACCTCCTTTTGTTAGAAACATGCCGTAAATGGAATGGCCGGACCATATCAGGTCTATTATAGTCTAAGAGACGACGACAAAAAACGTCATGCCATGTAGGTACACGTATACACAGACTTAGGTGTATAACACAAAAACAGGTTGATACAAAACTCGATAGAAGTCTTGTAAAACACAGTTGTATCCTAGGGTGGTTTTTGAAGTTGTTACTAGTCAACACTGCCCTTGTCATAACTAACGCACCTGCATTGCGGTAATTTGTAGATATTATTATAAAATTTTATCACCTAAAAAATGTCCATCACGCTGATTTTGTATAATAAAATTGAAACTAAATTAGATATAAAAAAGCCTTATAGAGGGTTGCAGGTGTCGGTTGTTTGTATAAATGGTGTAAGAGACATTTCCTAGATTTTCAGGGAGCATGTTTTAGGTTTTAACAACTGTTTTAAAATATTTATGTCCAATTTTAAAATTCAATATAAATACAATTAAAACTTAATTTTAAAAGAGGACGTTAATATTTTAGTTGCATTTAGATTTTACTCAATACTAACAACATAACATTGCATGTTGCAATTTTTTGTGCTATCTCTTGACACGACATACCTACCATTCAAAGGAACAACTTTTCCACGTTTTCTAACATTTCCAAAATCAAATGTAGACTTTATTTACATTCATAGTCTTCTACAGGAATTGCAAAAACAGTGGTATTCAATTTCATTCACACTTTCGTATTCCAAAATAAATATAACTACACTTTTTGTTACACCTTGTATAGATTTGTTTCATAGGATTTCACATCATTTACATCGCCGCGAAACAAAATTTAAGCCAATTTTTGTCACGAAATTGTACAGTCAAGAGCACGTCAAGCTTGACACTTTGTACTTTGGACCGTTCTTATCGTAAGCGGCATAGAGTTGGATTTAAATGGATACAGAAGCGGCTGAGATCCCCAAAACTGCGCGAGATTTCTCCGGACGACACGCGACCTGTTTTTTGGCTCTAGTTTGTACGTTACACAAATGAGAAATGACATAAAGTCGCGAAATGCGTTCGTCGCTCCATAAGACCCACCCGTGTGCACCGCACACCATGTACCATAGTTAAAGCCAGCACTGTCTGAATATCTTCGTGAGATCTTGTGATATGTAGCTTTGCGATGCGCAACTTTAAATGTAACTAATAATAGGGGTTAAAGTATGAAATTGCCGATTTGT
>NW_020653344.1:2017964-2031122 GCF_003589595.1 Hyposmocoma kahamanoa
CTATTGCAATAAAACGGCAATTTCATACTTTAACCCCTAATACTTATCATTCGTATGGGCAAATCATGCGCCTAAGTCGAAAAGAAACAATCATTTCACTCGAGTCGAATGATTACCAATACCGAATGCTCCTGGCACGTGGTCGGCTGCACGACTGAAATGATTATTATGTTGGAACTACTCGGAACTCCACAGATTATTCACCATGTTCATATCAAAACATTCATATCGCCGTCACATTTATGGTATTTACCATAATATCAGAGAGGGCTAGCTAGGTGATCACAAGCAAAAATGCTCTATTTAATCTATGGATTATTAGGTATTACTTATTAGTAATGATTGATCATTCAAGTCATTCTAATACGAAAATTAGTAGGTTTCTGATTTGTCATTCGAATGACAGGATTAGTAATTACTTTTTTTATAATACCAAGTGACGGGACGAACGTGTAGTGTACCTGATGGTAAGCTAGATACCTGTCCATAACAGTTGCAGTGCCACTCAGAGCTTTAAATCGCAAAGATTTGATGGTCACTGCCACTGCGCCCATCACCCTGAGACATAAGTTGACAAGTCCCATATGCCTGTAATTTCACCAGCACCCTTACTCTTCAAAACCGAAACGCAGTAATGCTCACATTACTTGCTTGGTGGCAGAAATAGGAAAGGTGGCAGTACTTACAACGAGCTCTACTGCTGCTAACTTTCTTGAATTGAAGTTGAATATCAAAATCATTCACAATCACTACTGCAGCTACTACCGCCAGACGCACGCGCAGCGCCGCAGATTGTTGTCTAAAATAGAGGCTGTAAAAAAATCATTACCGATGAGACAAAATTGAAAGATGGATAGATAAACACTTTATTGCAAACACAAAAACAAGAATAGTACATAAACAACTTAAAACTAATATGGGCAAAGGCGGTCTTATCGCTAAGAGCGATCTCTTCCAGACAACCTTTGAGTTAGAGGAAAGCTAATCGGTGCGGGAGATGTAGTGTGCCAATTTTACAAATAAAAAAAATAAAAATAAAAATAAATTGTGTAAATTAAAAAAAAATACAAAATAAATAAATGAAATAAAAACAGTAATTTATCAAATATTTAATGAAAAATAAAGATAATGACAGTTCTATTAGAAGATGTGTATATACAGATATAGGTAACAAATTGGTAATATAATTTGTATGAATGATAGTCGTATTCATGATAACAAAGAAGTTTAGTAATAGCATGAATAATTACAGTAACCAAGATTTTTTTCCAGTAAACGAATAAAAATAAAACTCCACGTCTTACAACCTACATGCAGAGAACGGTCGTGCCGTATCGTGTTTATTAGGAACCGACATGTATGGATATCTCCAATAAACTCAGTAAGGCTCGCAATTTGGTACCTACACGTAGGAGATTGGTGAGCCTTCATGTGTTTAACATGATAAAGAAACAAGTTTGGAAAGTGTCGGTCGTCGAACCTGCATATGCGTTCTCTATCGATATAGAGTAGCCAACTTGAAAAGGCATAATTGTTTGGTACAAAATCTTTTTCTAGGCCTTATGCCACTTATTTTCGACTTTTTTTCAAGTTCATTTTATCGTTCTTTTTATGATAACCATTGACGAGACGAACAAGTCGAGTCTGGTGTTAAGCGACACACCTGTCCATGGCAGTTGCATTGCCACTCAGAGCTTTAAATTGCATGGTGCATTAACTGCCTCTGTGGCCGAACGGTTACCATGCCGGACTGCCACGCAGAGGTCCTAGTTCGATTCCCGGGCCGGGAGAAATATTTGTATGGCCTACATTTATTTCTCTCGTGAGTTTGGATGTAATTTGCGGTTGTCTATGTGTGTGTCCATGGCACCCGCGACACAGGGTTTCACTAATGTGGCTATGTTGAGTGTGTGCGTTATTATTATAAATTTGAAGGGCATTGTCACCTCGCCTGTCATACTGAGACTAAGGTTGATAAGTCCCATGTGCCTGTAATTTCACCAGCACTTACCCTTTAAAACTGGAACCCAGTAATAAGCGTAGCATTACTGCATGGCGCCTTATTAAATTGGTAAGGTGTCAGTACTTCCCTAGATGAACTCTTTCACTAGATGCTCTACTACTAATTTCTATTGTAATTTTTGCGTAATAACGGTATTTGAATAACTTTGTGTTCATTAATCTGTGGCGCGTACGCATGCCGGCTGTCACCGCTTTTGGGCTGCTGCCGTTAACTCTCTTTTGGGAGAGCATGAGCCTCACAAGACCGTGATTGTTTTAATTAAATTAAAGATTATTCGTGATCCAGCGAAAAATTGGGTAAATTGTTTTTTATTTCCGCGAAAACACGGAGCGGTTAAGTACGTACGTAGTATTATTTTTATTTTTTATTTGCCAGTTATTTTTATTATTTATTAGTGGTTTTTTTTTATAAAAAAGAGGACGTTAGACCCCAGCGCACCTTTGTGTGTGTAACTAAGTTTCGAGTGGAAAATGAGTGTCTTTGTCTAATTAAAAGATTATATGGGAAAAGTGACATTAATTTTAGATGTAATTCTTAGATTTTGAATACCATTCAAGTGTAAGTTTTGGCTGAAAGTTTCGCAAAAATCGTGAAAAAAAATTGCGCCAATAACGCCATCCGGTGGCTATTAGATTAGATAGTTAAGCCTTTATTAAGACACTTCTGTAACCACCTGTAACTGTCTTTATTTATTGTTTTATGGAATCGAGCACAAACATCTAACTATGCTAACCAGTACACACGACGACATGTTTTATACACGACTGAAACTATTTTTTTTTTTATTACAAAGGTAGTAAATGAATTTGTTTCCAAGAAATGCCAATCTTGTAATTTTTAAGTTTATTGATTGCCACGATGTTTGACCACCATGATATTTTATTATTTTTGTGAAATTACTCCTCTAGTTTGTTATGAGTCGAGTGAAGAAATACATTTCTCACAGATGGTGCAATGGCCAAAAAGTGTTAAAAACCGACAACAAATTCATGACAACAAGCACATCGAAAAATTCGTGAGGTCCGCTGGTTCATTCCGTGGCATAGTTGGCATAGCGTCTGGCACTGTTTGCTGGAAGACGTCGGTTGGAATCCAGCCGGATCGAAGGATTTTTTTCTAAGTGTTCGATCTTTGTATTAATAAATATGATTGTATTGTATTTTGTATTTTGACAACGTATTGTATTGAAATTTTTGTTATCGAGTTTTTAGATTTTCGGATCTATAGTCATAGTCCACCCACGCTGGCCTATTGAGGGTTGGGGAATTCACACGTTTTCCGAGGGTTGTAAACAACTTGTAAATTCACCATGAACTTTTCGATGCATTGACGGAAAGTTCTAGAAGTGGTTACATTTCATATATAATAACACGTTCCTTAGTGAGAGCTGGAGTCTGTATAAAGAACGTAACATTATTTAAAAAATGAAATATGATTATATTACAAAATAAAGCGTAGCATACAACATGTGTGTACAGTGTGTGTGTGTGTGTGTCGTCGACGTACACGAGTAGTACTAACTTTCTTACATTCCGCTCTGCACTAAAGGTGAATATTAAGAACACTGTTATAAATTATAAACAAGGCACTCTATACGTCTATATCAACGCATATCTATTTAATACGTATAATCACAGAATATAATGCAAACACCCTATTTACGGTGCCTGTGACGTCACTGCACCAAGAATATCTTAAGTGACATCGTAATTCCTTCTCCGTGCCAATAATCGATTCATCACACTATCTTAATCGATTCAGTTCACAAACGATACTTCCTGGAACGAGTTGTGTGTTAATAAAATACTTAAGTTTCTTTTAATAATGCAGTGTTCGTTTTAAAAGAAATTGCGAAAAGTGTACAACAGAAGCGTTTTTGAAAAGTGTTTTTGTTTTAATAAGATTTATGGCTTGGATTTTCAAAAGCGGTTGTTTGTATTTTCGTAGAAAAACATAGCATTCTGTCATGGACAAAATAATTTCATAGTTTATTTCGTTTTGTTAATCGTCTTATAATGTAAAAAATATTTTAGGATCATGGTAGCATGATATTATAATTAAAACTTTGAACATTTTTTCAATTTCAAAATATTAAAGATTAAAACTGAATATTTAAGTAGATTGATGGTTGTATAATATTAATGTGCACTTGCACAAAATACATCTTAAACCAATGTCTAAATTGCTAACTGCCTCCGTGGCCGAACGATTACCATGCCGAACTGCCACGCGGAGGTCCCAGGTTCGATTCCCGGGCTGGGAGAAATATTTGTACGGCCTACATTTATTTCTCTCGTGAGTTTAGGTGTAATTTGTGGTTGTCTGTGTGTGTCCATGGCACTCGCGACACAGGGTTTCCCTAGTGCGGTGCGATGTTATTATAAGACATTCTTAATACAATGTTGCATTGATTTAAGATGTACTTAAGTTTGTGCAAGTGGACATTAGTATTTCTATTTTGGGAAGATATATTATTAATATATCTTAATAAATTAAAATATTATAATATTAAGTACGTTTACTTGAAGAAAGTAGGTAAATACATTTATTGAGATTTTTTGTAAAATAACTCAACCAGTTTTGTTATGTTTATGGAATACAAAAATCGAGCCGAATCGAAAAATTTTCGTCGACCCGGCGGGTCCATGCTGCACCGTAACATTGCTCTAACCACTGAGCCGTGGGTCCTGTCTGGTATGGACTGGATATTTAATAAAGTGATCCGTAAGAACGGGTTAATTATATGTATAATATTTAATATTAATAAATATTTAATTTATTAGTATTGGATCATATTAATTTCTGACAACTTCGGTGGCCTAACTGTTTACATTGTGGACGCTGGATGTGGAGGTTCCGGGTTCGATTCCCGGTAGGACCAATTTGGGTAATAAACTTTTCTAAATTGATTCTGGTCTGCTGGATGCGGACGAATTCGGGAAATTAACTTTTCTAAATTGATTCTGATCTGGGTGTTCTGGGAAGTGCTCCAGAATTCCGTTGCACTTATACTCATAGTGTACTATGAATTCCCTAGTTTTGGACCAGGCAATACGTGTGCTTGTATGGCACATATTATTATTATTAATTTCTCAACAATTTAATTTATAGGGACTGTATTAAATTCCATTGGCTCTACGAGCAAATAAATAACACCATTATAATAAAATAAACAAATGCCAATCGAAAGTTTTCTCGGCATCTAGTGAACTCAATTTAAAGTTATATTTTGTTAAAATTGTGTGTAAGATAAATGTTATTTCAACTGAAATGTAATAAATAAAATACACAAGCACAAATTATGTTTGGAATTCTTCACGATGGCACCACTAGCAGCTTTTAAAAAGTACAGCCGCCCGATGTGAGTTATCCTTATCATATTTTTAAAATAGAAATTTTGCATGGAACCGCTGATTTGTATTTCGTAATTAAACTAACAAGTTGTTTGGTTTCATATAATAAGCTAGCTAGTAAATTATATTGACATCTATCTTGGAATAAGAACGTTTAAAACTAATTACTTTTTAAGTTGATATCGAGTTTTTAGGTTTCCGTGATCGCTACAAAATTGAGATGAAACTATTACACACCTATATCACAATATTATCTACAATTTTTAAATACAATCTCATAGGATAATTTGATCGTCACTAGTATAAGCAATAAGCCGACCCTACCTAGCGTGAGACAAGGACAGGCACAACAAGAAGTAGCTTTTCGAGTCTAAATCGGATATATTTGTTTTTTCAAACAAAAAACGACGTTACGGGGTCTTTACTCTATAATATCTCCATTAATCGTCAGCCCCGTAGCCATATTTGTTTGAAAAAACAAAATTATAGTACCTTACGCAATTCAAATAGAAAAATGACAGTTTCATTTTTAAGTTATTATTGGTGAATACACTGTACGTGCCTATAAATTTTGAGGATTTTCCTCGATTTCAAACAGATTCTGACTTGTTGATAATGGGCCCACCTAGAAAGTATACCTTTTTTTTATACCATCAAGTGACGGTAAGCTTACGCCTGTCCAGAACAGTTACAATGTTACTCAGAGCTTTAAATTGCAAAGATCTGAGGGGCACTACAACTGCGCCCGTCGCCCTGACACAAGTTGACAAGTGTCCTGTGCCTGCAATTTCACCAGCACCCTTACCCCTCAAAACCGGAACACAGTAATGCTGACATTAGGTACTGCGGCGGCAGAAATAGGTAAGGTGGCAGTACTTCCTTGGACGAACTCTTACACAAGGACCTCTACTGCTACTAATACCTTTTCTAACAAAAAAGAATTTTCAAAATCGGTCCACTATTGACGGAGAAATCGGTGAACATACATACAGTCGAACATAGAACCTCCTTGTTTATTTGAAGTCGGTTAAAAATTGTTCAACTCTCCATACAATACATCCATGTATGGTGTTGCGTTATTTACGAACTGGCTTTCAAGATGCGCAATTGGGCATACGGCGCCAGACGACCTCCTTCCGAGTGGTAATGTTTTAATCCAACCGCATTTCATACTGCGCAGTCGTAAACAAGTAGGTATACAACTAAATAATAAAAAACATATAGTACTTAATCTATAGACTAGGTGTGCGTTGACCAGAAAGTAAACATACAACTTTTTTATTTTTTTATAATACTAAGTGACGGGACGAACATAGTTCGCCACTGTACAGGACTTGACCCAGGAGATAATAAAAACGGTTCTCATTACTCAAAGTACATTGAGAGAGAAAAACGCCTTGAATTGGAGAATAGCAAAACCAACCATTAAAATACTCCTTAAGTAAAATTTTAGCGCTATTTATAAAAATGAATGTTCATGCGTGATCGATCAGCCACCCTTAGAGGTAGATGATTTTCTTCAAAATGAAATGAGACTGGAGGTACCCTCTATCCAACAAAAAAGAATCACGTAAATCGGTTCACAAATACCGGAGTTATCGCGTAACATACATACAAAAAAACATACAGTCGAATTGAGAACCTCCTTCTTTTTTGAAGTCGGTTAATAATCTTTATTTCATAGGTAAGCATTATTACACTTGAAATCATCACATTGTTTAAACTCTACCGCTCATTCGTCAAGCAGATTCCCCTGCGAAGAATGAACAATAAACTCTAGCGGTTGCTTTTTGTAAATGACATTTGTAAGTAAGTAAGTAAGTAAGTAAGTAAGTAATTGTTTCGGACGGATGACGGACGATGAACGGGAGTAAATCCCAAGTTTCGTGATAATTTTGGACGGTGGCGCTAATAGTAAACGGACTACTTATTTGTTACACAAACTATGCTAAAGCTTAGTACAGACTCATCGTCCGAGGGAATAGTTCGTGTGTGATTTCTACGTAATTTTTTAGGACGAAGACAAAAATGTGATGTAAAATATCGTAAACATAATACCGTCGTTATAGTGGAAAAACCAATTATCTGAAATTTTAAAGAAAATGACTTAATTATACGCGACATAATTGCTTACATAAAATGCAAATATTTACAGTTTCGGTAAAACATAAATGTAGAAGCATCTGTTACAAATTAAAGCGGATATCATTGGTATTGGTAAGAAATATTCGTCATTGAAATTTCAAAGGCATTCAATTCAAAGTATTTTTTTTTTGTGAAATAATTGTTTTTTCAGTATAATGGCGGTATGTTTGTACCCCGTTCTCAGTTTTTATCGATTGTTACACAAATTATTTTTTCAGATCTAAACCGCGTATATTTGTTTTTTTTTTAAACAAACCAACATTTCGGGCCCTTTATAGGTCCCGTGGTTACAGCTAACATGTTTGTAGTCACCATTTTAAATTTAACTTCAATTATACGTCTATACGATGCTATATTATTTAATAAATTATACATTTTGCTTAAACAAAAATCAGTGAAAACAAAATTATTTAAAAGTGCGCTACTAACATTTTCACTCTAAGGCGACGAACTGTAATTTTTTTACTGCCAAATTTGAACGCTATGTAAATGTATCACAACTATTTTCAACAAAAAATTTTGATCGTTGGAATACGATAGAGCTTAGAACGTGTTGTAACGCTTTATATAATAATGATGAGACGCAAATGGCCGTAAATTAGACGCTGCAATCTTCAGTATGGCGAATAACAATCTTCTTGATTTATCGAATTATCTATATTTTGCGTTTTTTTTTTCATGATATCATAAAGACTTCTTTGTTTTTTTTTCTGGTGGTAGGGTTGTTATCTATATATGACCCACCTGCTTGTACACGAGCACGACAAGCTTGACACTTAATATTTAAATTATTATTGATACAAATATAGAAGGACCAAGAAGGACTCAAACCACATATTTTTTAAATATAATTTTAAGCAATGTTTACTGTCATAACGGTTTTTTTTGTCTTAAGGCCTTTATATAATAAAAAGAAAAAACCAGTATAATATTGTCGCAAAAAATATTTAAATATCATCGTAGTAAAACATGATGATATTAAATAAAATAAATACGTAAGATTTAAATTCAACTCTATGCTGCTTGTATGACCCCAAAGTTCAAAATGTGAAGCTTGATGTGCTCTGGACTATAGTACTTCCTATTTCTATCTCAAAGCAACACAACTGTAGGGTATATCAGGCACAGGAGACTTCATATTATTTGACCTATTAAGGCATTAACTTACGATTTCAAGCTCTCAGTGCACTGCTGCTGCTGTCGCCAAGCAGTAATGTGAGCTGCTAGCTAGCAGTAGGGATGCTGGTGAAATTGCTAACTATGTCTCAGGGTGAAGGGAGCAGTGGCAGCGCCCCTCCGATCTTTCCGTTTTAAAGCTCTGAGTGGCACTGCAACTGTTATTGAGAGGCGTGTCGCTTACCATCAGGCGTACGACTTGTTCGTCCCGTCACTTGGTATCATAATAATCTCAGCACAGAGTAGTACAAAAACCGACCTCAAAAGTACGTGGAATTACATCTATTTGCCAAGTTTTATTAAAATCGGTTACCGGTTACGCTTATAAAGTAGGTTAAAAAAACTGCTATGGATTGCAGGTCGCTTAACACCAAGTGCACGACTTGTTCGTCCTATCACTTGGTGTCACAAAAAAATGTCGGAAAAGCATTGTACAACATTATGCTACTGTGTCAAATGCCTATGTATTCTACTACAATTACGAATTCATAAATAAAAAACTAAGAGAGTGAAATCTTTAAAAAAGGTATTTATCCCATACGTCAAGTGAAAGGACTAACAAGTCATGCGCCTGGTGGAAAGCGACACGCCTACACATAACAGCTTCAGTGCGCCTCAGAGTTTTAATCACAATAATCGGAGGGGCACTTCCACTGCACCCATCACACTGACATAAAGGTGACAAGTCCCATATGTCGACAGTTTCACCAGCACCTTTACCCTTTAAAACCAGAACACAGCAATTCTCACATTACTGCTTGGTGGCAAAAATAAGTATCGTGGCAATACCTCCCTGAACGACCTTTTTCTCACAGAGATCAACTGCTACAAACAAAACTGGAAAAGTATACTTTCACATCTCGTAAACACACTAGGTGACATCTAAAACAGGGCGAGGTTCCTAGGCAATGCAGCTAAACCTGTTTTAGACCTGGCATACCTAAGTTACCTATTTAGTAGGTAGGTATTTAATTTATCTATATTGCGTCGTTGTGTTGACCACATCCAGTGAAACTGATATATTTTATGCGTTTGTTATTATTTTCATATTAAATGCTCTAAAGGCGAATGAAAACGTCGTTGAGAAACATTTTTTACAATATTTTACTCTATAGGTTTATTAGCTTGTAGCAGTCAGTGGCCTCGAAAGTCAAAATGCGTAATCGATAAGGTTGCCAAGTAAAATCGGTATATTTAGACCAAAAATCGGTAAATTAAAAAACTATAAATGGAACAAATTTCCATAAAAAATAAATGAAATAAAATCCGAATTCTTATTTATATAGACTAAAAATTTGCTCCGGGAATCCCCTAAAATGGTAAGTTCTTGAATACAAGAGTATTCCCCAAATAAATCGTTTACACGTCGATCGACGTTTGAGCAGCAGGGAATCCCTGTAAAAGATAAAAAAATAGGGATGCCAACTTGGATTGTTGAAAATCGGTAGAAAATCGGGAGAAATTCCTTTCTTAAAAAAATCGGTATTCCCCTTCGGTATTTCGGTAGAACAAGCGCCAAATCGGCAGAAATACCGAAAAAAGGTAGGTTTGAGACCACTGGTAGCAGTGGAGCTCCTTGTGAAAGAGTTCGTCCAGGGTATTACTGCCACATCACCTACCGCCTACCTTCGTATTACTACTACCTATTTCAACCGCAAAGTAGTAATGTGAGCATTACTACCTTTCGGTTTTGAAGGGTAACGATGCTGGTGAAATTACATGCACATGGAACTTGTCAACTTATGTCTCAGGGGACGGGTGTAGTGGGAGTACTCCTCAGATCTTTGTGTTTTAAAGCTCCGAGTGGCTAGGCAACTGTTACGGACAGGCGTGTCGCTTACCATCAGGCGCACGACTTGTTCGTCCAGTTGGCATAGTAGTAGCTGTAAAGCTCCTTGTTAATAAGTTTGTCCAGGGAAGTACTGCCACCTTACTTATTTCACCCGCCAAGCAGTAATGTTGAGCATTATTGCGTTCTGATTTTGAAGGGCAAGGGTGCTGGCGGAATAACAGGCAAATGGGACTTGTCAAACAATTTTTCCGGATTTAAATCGCGTACATTTGTTTTTTCAAACAAACAAAAGCTTCGGGTCCTTTACAGGTTCCATGGTCAAGGTTGACTGAGGTGGTACAGTTATCAACCACTCATGTGTAATATCAATAAATACCTTATTTTTAATTTTACAAAGAAGCATTCCAATTTACGCGCCATTGTTTTACAAATTATTTTATTGTAACAATATTAATTTTTATTAAGTTAAATTTATTATAAATTAGTAATGGAAATCAGGATAAACTAAAACATATTAGTTAGTACTGCAGTCTTATGTTTGTTTGGGATTTTTCATCAGAGGAAATACTGGATCCCAAACTGGTGATAAGGAGAAACTGTAACTGTAACGTTGGTTTACTGTAACTGTAATATACGCTATTTAAATCCGGAAAACTAGTTTCATTTCCTATGTGTAACAATCGCGAAAACCTAAGAACTCGTTTTGGGACTTGTCAACTTAAGTCTCAGGGTGACGGGCGTAGTGGCGGTGCTACTGCTACCTGCTATGGACAGGCGCATTGCTTGTCACCAGGCACAGGACTTGTTCGTCCTGTCACTTGGCATTGGTTTTCTTCAAATGAAGTTGTAACGAATCGCAGCAGCCGCTACAAATCTCTTTTGTATATATATTTTATATAGTCTTTTTAAGTTTACTTTTATATTTAAATTCTAATTTTAAATGTGATTGTTTTTGGCGCCTTTTCTTCACTATTGTTTTTCTGTTTTGCTCACTCGTTGTTAGCACCCACCCGAAACCAATCGATACAGTCCGCTACAGAAGTGTTATAGTGAGCACTCTACCAACCAAACGCATTTTTTTCTACCATGAGCTTACAGACAGTTGTATAATTGGGGTTACATTTTTCCCAGTGGTTCTACAAACAGTGTTACCACAGTACACCCGACTCGGCATAACCTTGTCCTGATTTCATAATGCAATGTGTGAGTAAATTAAACGCGTATGAGTTTACTTTAGATCGTTTTACGATATTATTAATTACCTAGTGGTCACTATGTAAATGAGTATATAAGTACATTCTAGCACTAGGTGTAGCGCAACAAGTATCGATATAAATTGATAACGTCGAAATTTCAGCAGGTATGGCGCTAGGGTAAACCGTAACTGTCACTTTATAAATTCTTATAGACATACTGGCTGGTGCACGTGACTTCGTCTACGTAGAATAAGTACTTCGAGTAGCCTACTATACTGCTAACTTGAAAAATTATTAATTCTCCGTACAAACTTTCCTCCCCTATTTCAATTACTTAAGATTTATTTTTGTGACAAAAAGTAGGTTACTTTTGTCGTCGTGTGTCGTTCTCCTAGGTCAGAAATTGAAAAAGACAGAGTTACTTTCTCCATTAGAATAGAATAGAATAAAATAGAATATACATTTATTGCAACGATGCTTAGATAATACTTAGACAAACAAAACACAATAGAAAGGATTAAACCAAAATAAAAAATTCAAAAAGAAGAAACAATATAATAAATTGTAGCAACAGACAAAAAAGCAATAAACAAAATATAACAATTTGTATAATAATCAATTTATATATATAGGTATTATATATAGATTCTATTTACACTGGGGAATATTGATAGTTGTGCATATTGTTTTATAAAATGGTATATTTATGTATCTTGATGTTTCTTCTATTTTTTGTGAAAATACTCCACTAGTTTGCTATCATAATTCTGTAACAAACCCATTAAGAAATTCCTGAGATCTGCTGCTGTCTCGGTCTTAATCGATTAAGAGCGGTGACTTAGGCATCGGCATGGTAACAAACACTTTTTCGAGTCCAGTCAGTTAAATATGGCCACATATAGGACACATAAAAATTTTACCATTTGGTCGAGTGGCTTGTACATCGGTTTTCATGGTGTCGCGTCTCTGAGGCATTCGATCCTTAACTTTTCTATATTGTCTTGGGTCTGGGTGTTTGTGGTGCCGTTGTTCTTTCCGATTTTCATAACATAAGTACTTTAGTTACTTACTTTGGGATCAGAGTAACGTATATGATGTCTAAATATTTCTTTTATTTATTATTTATTTGCATCAAAATGCTTAAAAATGATTTTAAATAAGCTTAATCATTGTATGTGTATACTTGTCACGGGGTTACTTCCCAAACCAATCGATACAAAAGCCGATCCAAATTCAAATTTATGAAGTCATTGTTTGTCCTACTAAAATTCACACTAGTATCGAAGTTAATAACACAATAATATTGGTAGAGTACGCCTGTGCGTAAACCCAAATAGATGACCTATATCTGACTGCAGCACGTTGGTTTCACAATATTATATGCGTACGTAGCATATTCAGAAGCGTATGAAAACGATAGGTGTTTAGCATGTAATTTTCTTTATTTAATGCCGTGTTTGTCACTACAAAAAA
>NW_020653344.1:2031132-2057443 GCF_003589595.1 Hyposmocoma kahamanoa
TAAACCAACGGTCCACTGGAATCCTCAATGATTATAGCCTTAAATCCCTCCAATACAATTAAAGATTACAACGCTCTAACACGTCTTGTATAAACTGTCTCTTTATTCATCGGTTGCCACTGGGTCGGCGTGACTAACAATGTGTTACCCAGCTCATAACCAGTATTCATACAACAGTGGGATAAAAATAATTTTCCATTCAATATCTGCCTGGGCAACTGATATTGTGCTCTGAATTAAAGGGTAGGGAAGTAGAGCCATCAACGTAATACCTCAAAATTCTATAAATGAAATAAAATGGAAATGTAAAAATGTTTATTTACTTTAACGTAGGCCTAAATAAAGCTCCTTGCGAAATAGTTTGTCCAAGGAAATCCTACCACTTTACTTATTTCTGTCGCCAAGCTGTAATGTAAGCATTACCCTCCAAAACCAACATAGTAATGATCATACGGATGATGGTGAATCACACGCACATGGAACTTGTCAACTTATGTCTCACGGGCGCTGTGGCAGTGCCGCTCAGATCTTCGTGATTTAAAGCTCTGAGCGACACTGCAACTGATAGACAGGCGTGTTGGTAACGACACGCCTGTCGCACGACCCGTTCGTCCCGTCACTTCGTATCATTAAAAAAGTCCCGTACTACTCCAGTACAACCCAGGAATCACTTAACAATGATTTAAAATTAGGCTAGACCGTTCATCAGAGCCTTAATCGCACCGCTTTTATCATATCCCGGAAGGTATACCATAAAAAACTCTTGTTTTGTTTACAGGGGCAAATTCGGCACAGTATATCTATGTCGGGAGAAGTCTACCGGGTTGGAGCTAGCAGCGAAGCTGGTGTCGGTGAGCCGACGCGACGAACGACGTAACGTGGAACGCGAGGTGGACGTTATGCGACGTTTGCGCCATCCCAGACTCATACAGCTGTATGACGCTTATGATTGGGGTAAACACATGTGTGTTGTACTTGAACTGTAAGTAACAATTACTGAATTTATTATATTTTATTTAATTCAATAAATTATTATTATATTTAATTCAACTGCCGTCAGCTTTCTTGCTCAACGCATTAGCATAGCAATACAAAGGGGGAACGCTACTTCTTAGGCACCTTGCCGCGGAGACCCAATTTTATTCGTATAATTTAAAAGTCCTTGTTTTAGTTTCTAGTATTTAGCTTTTATTGTCTTTTTCAGTGCCATTTTTACATAAGATTATTTAAGTCGCTCTGCGGAATATAGAGCGCTTTCACCTTGTATTTTTCGTGCAGTCCAGTTACAGTAAATGGAATTAGTTTTGCAATAACATTATATAACCACAATGTAAGTGGGAATTAAGTCGATAAATTTCGTCTATCGTATCATTTAGTCGGTCCTGAAAGTCGAGAGCTCTTTGTCTGAACGGCAAGTAGGTGCTTTTAAATTTAGTAAAGGAATGAATATTACCCCGAGTAAGCAATAACAAATATCTAGGAGGGAATGAGAGCGATACCGAAACAAAATACCGTTACGCCCCAGAATGTTAAGACATCAAAACCGCGACATGGATACTTAAAAACCGACCTCAAATGTTCGTGGAATTACATCCATTTGCCAAGTTTTATTGAAATCCTCTCAACTGCCTCTGTGGCCGAATGGTTACCACTGCCACGCCGAGGTCCCAGGTTCGAATCCCTAGGGAGAAATATTTGTATGGCCTACATTTATTTCGCTCGTGACTTTGGGTGCAATTTGTGGTTGTCTATGTGTGTGTCCATGGCACCCGCAACACAGGGCTTCCCTAGTGCGGGGCTATGTTGAGTGTGTGTGTGTGTGCCATAATCGGATAAGGGAAAGTGTGCGAAACCGGATTCATCCCCTAGTTTAGCACCTTTAGAGGTGGAATATTTTCTTCAAATGGAACCATTGCTGAAGTACCCTGTTTCCAACAAAGAAACAATCATCAAAATTGGTTCACAAATGCCGAAGCTATCGCGGAACATACATACCAAAAAAAATACAGTTGACTCAAGAACCTCCTCCTTTATATTGAAGTCGGTTAAAAAATTTAGTCAAGAAAGGACTTATTGATATGGGTCCCGGTTAAAATGTAGCCAAGATAGTAGATACGAAAGGTCGTTTGACCAAGTTCAGTTTAGTAGCAGTAGAGGTCCTTGTGAAAGAGTTCGTCCAGGGAAGTACTGCCACCTTACCTATTTCTGCCGCCAAGAAGTAATGTTAGCATTACTGTGTTGCGGTTTTGAAGGGTAAGGGTGCTGATGAAATTACGGACACATGAGACTTGTCAACAAATTATGTCTCAAAGTGAAAGGCGCAGTGGCAGTGGCCCTCAAATTTTTGCGATTTAAAGGTCTGAGTGGCAATTCAACTGTTATGGACAGGCGTGTATCTTATCATAAGGCTTGTCCGTCGTGTCACTTGATACTATAAAAAAAGAGTTCAGTTTGTCGACACGAGATACCCCGTCACTGCGTTTTTATGTGTTAAATGTAATCTTAAAGAATTTATTATGTATCTCTACACAAAGCTAGTCAACAACAAATGGTGGCATCTCTATTGTGTTTCTATGAAAAGGTTATGCAAATGATGACACACTCACGTTTTGCGAATTGTTTCCTATAGATTTAATGCAACCTAGACGTCGAGTGAAGTATATTGTCGTGAACAATGCTTTGTGCGTGTACTAGTACTAGTTGCGTTGTATGAATTTTAAAATTTGGGTTACTTCATTATTCGTCGGCTACAAATATGGGTAGTTAACGTAGCATCACACCTACCGAAAATAGTAGCTTAAATTCAGATATTTGCTATTTGCTAATTCGTTATTTTGAGAGTTGATCTCTGATTGGACGATTTGAATTCGAAACTTGAACTTTCTAATGCGGCGCTAGACTTGAGGATAGTGCTGCGAGTGTGATGAATACAAACAAAGGCGACATTCAGAAGATAAGATCTAGAGCTAATATAGGTTACGTTTAGTCAATTTGCCTTTAAATTATATACCTATAATTCCTAAGTCACACGTTACACGTATGTAAAAACTCATTATTTTTCGTATAAAAGACTTTTGTAAAGACAATAGAACACTTTCTATAGATATTAATACAAAGATTGGACACAGAAAAATTCCTTTGATCGAACACGAACACAACACGGCGCTACAAATGGAATCAGCTAAGCTTACGAATTCTGCTATGCGCTTCTTTGTTTTTGGTTTTAACGAATTTTTGCCTTAGCGCCATTTGTGAGAAATCTATGAAAGTTTTTGTATACCTTTAAGCTACCAGAGTTTGACAAGAGACGTCACTTTATAAATTGTAATATTGATTGTAATTAATATTATGATGTTTTATTACCATGATGATTTCATTTATTTTTTATGAAATTACTCTATAGATTTTGAAAAACCTTTGAAGAACACAAAGAATACATCCACGATGTAAATTGGCAAACATATATAACATATAGTACGAAATAATGTCGTTGTAATGTGGTATGGGACACTACTCTTTGACCAAAACAGGCAAGACTCATACATATGGCTTACTTTTTTTTAAAGCCATTCTTTTGACGCCACCCATTTATTATATGCAGCGTATTCGGCACAAGCGTTAAACTGTACAGTCAATCTGTATTGATATATAATGTTACACCAGTCAGACGTTAAACCCGTGGGTGTACGACATTCGTCCTCACCTGTTGCGGTGCATTAGAGTTTTACAATAAACAAATGCATTCTATATACGTCCGTTCTAATTTGGATCTATGAATCATATGCTAATGCATTTGGAATTTCAATCCGAGTTAGAGATTAGATTAGTAACGTCAATGGAATTTCGGACGTTGGTGTAAGGTAAACGATAGTCTTTAATCAGAAGTATTCCTTCATACGTTTGCAATGACTCATCCGTTTGTAAATTGTCGATGGAGAAATTCACAACTGACAACGGCTTTAAAAACTACAACCCGATACGAAGATTAATAGACATGAGTCTGGTTAATTGAGGATTATATCCGTTTGTCCGAACCATTAAATAAAACATCGCAAACCGTGTGTTGGGTCGATAAAAACTCTTCAAATACTTGTTGTGTAGAAGTTTAGAAGAGTAATGATGCTGGTGAAATTTCAGGCACATGGGACTTGACAACTTATGTCTCAGGGTGATGGGCGCAGTGGCAGTGTCCTAAGACCTTTGCGATTTTAAGCTCTGAATGGCACTGGAACTGTTATGGATAGACGTGTCGCTTACCACCAGGCCGACGACTTGTTCGACCAGTCACTTAGTATTATTTGAAAAAAACTATGATTTAAACTGTCTGCATAGAGAAGGCTCGTACGACAGGAGAGAGAAAGAAAATTATAACAATTTTGGACGTGAAACAATCGTTGTAATTCACAATTGATTTTCCCATAATCATTCATGTAACAAGTGTAGGCAAGTAATGAAAAGGAAACTTACCGTCTTTCCTGTTCGATCATCAATGCGTCAATATCACAATAACATAACTCCAATGCAATTGATGGAATGTGGTCATCTCAGTATTTTTTTTTTTTGTTGTACTAAGTGTCCGGACGAACAAGTCATACCTGGTGGTAAGTGTCACGCCTATCCATAACAATTGCAGTGTCAATCAGACCTGTATGTCGCAAATACCTGGAGGGTACTGCCACTGCGCCCGTCGCCCCGAAACATAAGTTGACAAGTCCCAAGTGCCTGTAATTTCACCAGCACCCTTACCCTTCAAAACCGGAACGCATTGGTCACAAACTACTGCTTGGCAGTAAAAATAAGTAAAGTGGCAGTACTTCCGTGGACGAACTCTTTCACAAGGAACTCTACAGCTACTAAATAATTTCAACTTACAGTGCGTACAGCGTCTTCAAAAATACAGTAATAATAATTTACAATGTGTCTTTCACAATTTTGGCAAGCATGTAAGTCCCATACACCCTAGCGAGATCGTCAGTCAATTTCGTCGGTTGAATACCACGCTCACGCCTATTATAAATATAGTACGTGAATAATCCAGGTGCAAACGCTAGGTCGTTGACAGACGGCGATGAGCGACGGCAGGTCAGGCCACTCCTTCCAGACGATCGTTAGAAAATTTCACTTTAGTTTTGTTATGTAAACACGAGTTTTTGGCATAGAACTTTTCATTCACGTCGGATTGACATGAATGATTTCTTGATGAAAAGATTGCGCTGTGTTTGGATTAGTTCGGGATACAGCTTCAAAAAAACCTTTTTTATATACAAATCCCTCTTCGAAAAGAAGATAAAATGCATCATAATGCAGGCCACAAGTTTCCAATACATGAAATGAAATGACTAAACCTTCTAACGGGTTACAAGAACTGAGCAAATAAAGGTTGAGATACACTACAGTTAACCTTATTGAGCGCCTTGTACAGCACTTTAGCACTTTGTTAACCAAACAAGTGAGCTCTTATCACTTTGCGGTTAACCACGACGATCGTACGGACAACCACCAAGCATCTAACCTTTCAATGTTTTGATCTGGTTATTCTTGGAAGTATTACTTTTACGTTTTTCGTACAATATACCGAAGGAAATAGAAGACACAGATATTGATAAGACTTTACTTACTTACTTTATTTGATTTGAATACAAACCATCGCTTAGTAAATAGTTCAATCAAAATGTTTATCTCTACAAAGTTCTTGCAATATATACACGTCCTCGACTGAAGCTCGAGAGAATGCGACTTGCGAAAATATCTTTGCGGGACTTTCCGTTACAATTAGTAAACAAAAAAATGTGTATCCATTATATAATAAAGAAAATGTTAAACATACAGAACTTGAGAAGACATGTCATATATATCTGCAAAATTGGCTACTTAAAAAGGTTGAAAATAAGAAACATCATCCCATTTGGCAACAGGAAATCAAAAGCCGGAAGAAACGTGTAATAATTCACCTACTGCTCTAAATATGCCAAATACTTACAGTTTACATTCGCATGAGCTTCTCAATATTAAAATATCAAAATCAAGTGCCTGATGCTTCCTTAGAAGGCGACCGCAACCGGCAGTCCAGTGGCGTCAGTAGCGTCACATGTTACGCATACTTGGCTGGCCGCCATGTTGCACCGCCATCTTTAATCCAACGTTTTGAACGGTCATTAAAAACGTGAACGTGTTTGATGCATTATTTGGCAGCTTTTATTGCTAGCTATCTACAGTGCAAAAACAAAGCTTTACATGCTGGCAATTGGCCGCTTGAGACTTATCTACAATGACTAACCTCCGTATTACGTCTACAATAATTAGAAATGAAGCTTTTTAATTATTGTAGACTCTCTAGTTGGCTCTTCAGCCAATGAAAAACAACTACTTAACATCAGCGAAACCATCAACAATGACGCCATTTTACGCGAAAAATAAAAACATAAAAAGACGCACGAAATGTCCGCCGTTGACGTTTACTCCATTCAGACAGATTCTATATTTAACCTCAGACATTTCGTATTTTCAAACGTGAATGGTAAACAAATAATTTTGAAGGCATCATCTTGTACACGCAAGAGAGATGATGGGATGATGCTACATCCGGATGATTTCGCATTTACGTTAAATAAAATTCCATCGCAAATATACGTCACGGCTGATTTGTATCTACTAAACATTTAATTTACCGTCAATAAAGAGGTATTCAATCACACTACAGCCCTATTCAATCAACATAGACTTTGTAAATGTTGTTGTTTATCTGGTGATAAGAATAAATCTGTTTTACTTGCACAGTTGGGTAAAATAGGCGAAAAATAACATTTTCGTTAGCTCACTTAATCACACTTATTTAAGGTAGGCACAACACATTGGAAACAAAATTAATTGCTACTGTAAGACTAATTGTTACTTATTCAAATATCACATACGTTGCTGTGATCCTAAAGTAAGTAGCTAAAGCACTTGTGCTATGGAAATCGGAAACAACGACGGAACTAAACACCCACACGCGAGACAATATAGAAAAGTTAGTTTTTTACACTGACTCGGCCGAGAATCGAACCCGAGACCTCAGAAATGGCGCCGCTCGACCATGGAGGCCGTCAAATATAAAGGTTATATTTAAATTTTTTTGTTTCTTTAAATATGCGTGTTCTTTGTGAATATATTTGTTTTCCTGTTTATTTTCAGTCCACTTTTATAGTCGTGTAGTTTATCCTGCATGCCTTCACGTTATATGGGTCAAGGCAGCGCATCTAATATTCGCAGGTCAGCGAGTAAAAATCTATTGCTTACAAGAATTCCACGTTCTCGCTAATTATTACACAGTCGCGGTCGGTTTAAAAAATAGACGCAGACTAATCGGTAAGGTATGGTTCTACGAAATGTTTGGTTGTAATTATTTCAATGGTTTCTATAAAAACATTTTTTATAAAATATTAAGCGCATATCTTTAAAGGTAACAATGGAAATTAAACTAATTTTCGAAGAAACCAACGTTTCGGGCCCTATACAAGTCCCACGAGACGGCTCGTGAAGGTGCCTGCTTATCGATATTCTACTGGATATATCACGGAGACTGTGCGATGGAATTGCACGATTTAATATTGTCTTCCCTTTTCCATCAGCGGGGAAAAGACGTAGGATGGGGTTCCACCCTTATGTTGTGATTATTCCAAGCATTCGCATGAAATGTTAGGCTTCCATATTTATGTGTCGAATGGCTATGGAATGGAATTAGTTTCATTTTTCGATTCTCAGTGATTCAACTACGCAATTGGACGCGGAAAGCTGTGCAAATATTAATCTTGGTCGATTAATTTGTTTGATGTTGATTCAGGTTGATTCGGATTAAGTGTTATTGTAACATTACTTTGAGTATTTTTAATAGTGCATAACTACGAGTGGCGGTTGAAAAGTACTACGTACCTAAGTAACATGACAAACGTGGCTGCTTTTTTTCCATTTAAAATGTTTATAGCAGCCTTTCCCAAAGTGGGCGATAACGCCCCCTTGTGGGCGCTGCAGGCCTAAAGGGTAAGAGACCCAGAAAAAAATGGGGGCGTTGTGTAGAGGCTTAGAGGGAGATTTGTAATTTCCATCCAGAAAGACTCTTATGGTCGTACTCTAGAACTCTACTCAATGCCTAAGTCAGGATTTGAGTATGGTTTAAAGCACTCGAAATCATACTCAAGTCCTTGCCATTAGGGTCGTATTTCCAGTGCTTGAAATCATACTCAAGTCTGCTCAAATCCTGACTTGAGCATTGAGTAGAGTTCTGGAATACGAGCATAAGGGTCGCTCAAGTCAGGAATTGACCAGACTTGAGTATGATTTCAAGCACTGGAAATACGACCCCAATAGCAAGGACTTGAGTATGATTTTCAGTGCTCATTGCAATACTCAAGTCCTGACTTGAGTATTGAGTAGAGTTCTGGAATACGACCCTAAGACACCGACTAAGCTCTCGACTCTCGACTACAACTTGTGGACATCTAATTAATTAAGAGATTGCTCAAAATAACTCGGTTCGATATTTCTCTCCGTGTAGCTCATATATCTGTCCTGTTTTATTGAATAAATAAAATAAAAATCATGTCAATCGGTCGCTCCGTTTCGAAATGAAAGTAGACACAAACCAACAAATAAAAAGGCAACAGACACAGTTTCGCATTTTAATAGTTATTAGTATTCCTAGATAGGTAATTTTTGTAGATAATAGACTGCGGGCAATCATGTTTTAACAGGTTAAATAACAATCGGCTGGTTCATAGAATATTTTGTTCTTACTTGTTGAGTACCATTGAGCGTCGAATGAGATAAACGAGTTTATGCATGTTTGTCTTATTCCTGTTAATTGTTCAATGACATGAATCCCCAACTGCAAGGCAATGAACTAAATTTAATTAAAACAAAAAATGTCATTGCTGCTTTCGCAGTCAAACTGAATGCAGAAGACAGAAGAATTCGGGCAGATGTGAGTTTCACAATTTTCTGAATTTATCAGTACCTATCCTGCAGTAACGACGACTTGTTTGCCTACTGCCAACATTTAGAAAACCTCCACATTGACTTCACCGAACGATACCAGGACATTTTGAACTTGGAAATACCAGACTGGGTGTTAGATCTGTTTTCAAATGCCAATACACCAATATCACCTCAGCTGGAAGAAAAACTTATAGAATTGACAACGAACGAGGAAATAAAAATCAAGTTCAAAAATGGCTGCCAAAAATTTTGGCTACAAAAACCGATCCCGCAATTGTACCCTGGATTGTAGTCAATCGTTCAACGATTCATGATAGCATTCCCATCGTCATATTTGTGTGAACGTGGTTTTAGTGCTGTGACAACGCTGCTCACTAAAAAGAGAAATCGTTTGCATGTTACCGAACGTGGTGACTTGCGGCTGTTCTTGAGTAAATTGGAACCTCATATCAACAAACTTATTAAACAGCATCAGATTCATCCTTCACATTAGTTTTTATATTAGAATCGGTTGTGTTTGTTTTATTTTGAGTAAAAGATACTCTGTCTGAATACTATAAAGTTGCGTTTCAATAATCTTTCTCTTTGACAGGTGTAGCCCGTAAGAGTTAATTTGACACCTGAGAGCCGTTGTGTACTACCTACTGCGTAGACTATATAGTAAAAGTCTCGTTTAGAATGAATGCTTAATCTCCGCTAATATAGCTCACAATAATTAAGTTATAGTGGTTTTTAAATAGGTGAAAAAATGGGGGCGCTAAAAATAACTTATTCTCAAAGTGGGCAGTAGACAAAATAAGTTTGGGAACCCCTGGTTTATAGGAACCGTAAATGGGAAATACTAGGAAATACATTTATTTGTTAAAAAAGGACAAAAAACGTTGTTCATTTTAAACTTTTTGCCTTTTCTTCCCCCATTTTGTCCTTGCAAAGCGAAAAATAATAAACAAAAAACTGTCACTAATTTAGAAAAAAGAACATACAACGAATGCGTCACGATAGTGACCTGTATTAGTTTTAAATTGAAAGCAGTTAAGAGATTACTTGTCAGCCGCCTCTCGTTCTCGGCTTAGAGAAGATTACCTACTTTGTCTTACTAAGCTAAGACGATGTCAAATATTTTCCAAGGTTTTTATTTGGTAATAGCACATGAAAATCAAGTCTGAAACGATAGAGATTTTTATACAGAATGAACACAGTTAGTAAATGTGTCATTTATAAAGTGAAACAGAGATTCGCTGTTTCTTGAAACTAAATATTTAGTATACTAAATATTTAAGAGAAAGGAACAGCTGTTAGCGCTTTTACTTTAGACGTAGTCTCCTATTTAAGAGAAATAAACAGCGAATCTTTGTCCCATTTTAGATATAGTTTCATATTTATGAGAAAGCGAATCTCTCTTCCACTTCAAAACAAAAAAGGTTTAATTACTTATTGTCAAATAAAATTGACATTTTAGTTCTATAGGTTAAATTATTAAATGCTAATTTAATAATTTAATGAATGACGATTGCCTCTTCACCAATGTTCCGCACCAATGGTGCGAAGACAGTTCGTCCGAGCAGCTTAACTGCTCTCGTAAAACTTTCAACTACGTACTGACAAAATACATTTGCATACAATTCTTTTGTTAATAGGAAGCATAGAAAACGACAGCTACAAATCGTAGCTACTTGTCAATGACATACACGATTAATGACAATCAATTAGCGGAGTTTAAAAATTATTCGTGGAACAAAAACATAGACAACACAGCACGCGCCAAAAAAAAACACTGGTCGCAAAAAGATTATTTTAATATATTGTAGATGTTCCATTCAGATCTTCTACATCAAAATTCAAATTTTAATGTTTAAATTATTAATAACGAAATCGAAGGAATTTTTCAAGTGTTCGATCATTGTATTAATTATTCTAAGAAACTAGCAGAAAAAAAATCACGTTAGTAAAATATCATGATATTCAATAAAATCAATAGGACTATTAAATATCGTTGAAGACGGTTTATATTCGCTCATATCGTGCTCCACAACACTCGCTGAATCAGCAAAATCTTTTTTTTACTTAATTACTAAGCTGAAACTTGATTGATCGAAATGTAAAAAATCTAAAAAAACCGACCTCAAAAGTTCGTGGAACTACACCTATTTGCCAAGTTTTATTGTAATCGCTTACCAGAAAGTGCACGGAACCGAATTCATCCCCTAGTTTGCCACTCTTAGAGGTGGAATATTTTCTTCAAATTTAAACGGGACCACTACCGAGGTACCCTCTTGCCAACAAAAAAAGAATGATCAAAGTCTGTTTTCAAATGTTAAATGCTGGAGTTATCGCGTAACACACATACAAAAAAAATACAATCGAATTGAGACCCTCCTCCTTTTTTTGGAGTCGGAAAAAGTGCACCGCCATTAAGCAAAAGAAGAGAAAATATTGTTTTCGTCAACTTTGACATCAGCGACAGATATCATAATTTGTTTAGGTATTATTTTCACAAAATTGACACTGGCCTAAATGTGAATTCGTAAATTGATTAACAAGGATCATGCTTGCATGATGCATATTTTTGCTTTTCAATGCAAATACTAGAAAAACAAAAATTCATGGGTAAAGTTATACAGTAAAGTAAGTAAAATTAAGTAAAAGTTCGTCAAGGACTACTTTCACACTATTCTAGTTTTGTCTAATTCTTTATATCAAACCAAAAAGAGAAAGGAATAAGATATGTTATCTTTAGCGTCCACTTTTATTGTTTCCGTTTATCGTGAATTCCAACTTCTACTCAAAAAAAATCTGCTCTGCTCGTCGCTGTATGCTTAGTTTAAAATCAACTCTGCAATATTGCGTTATTGCATAGAGCCATCGATATGATAAGACCATATAAGACATTATTGCAGAGCATGACACGCTCAAAGTAAATTAATATCGTTCAAAAGACATACAAAGCAAAATCAAAACAAATGAGCATTATTCGACATTAGCAAAATTTCTCCGCGATCGACACTTGCCAAGTGAAAGCCGCCTTGGTGAGGCTACAAACCGGCGACCTTGTCGTTGTCTATTTTGCATTAAGAACTAATTTTGGCACCAACTCCCGCCTTTGAAGTCAATCAGCAACGATCTTTTTTGGCATCGCATTCATCCCAACAATCGATTCATGGAAAACGCACGATTTTTCTCAAAAACGAACGAAAAATTTGAGGCTGAAGTATACTAATAGAACGATACATACATATGTATCGTTGTATATATACCTGTTATGTTTGTTTTCTAATGCAGGTACATTAATAACCAAACATAATGCTCTTATTCGCAGCATTACAGGCGGAGAGCTGTTCGAGCGAGTGATCGATGAAGACTTTGTTCTAACCGAGCGAGCCTGCACCGTGTTCATGCGACAGATCTGCGAGGGCATCGAGTTCGTGCACCGACAGAACATACTGCATCTTGACATGAAGGTACTATATAATTCATAATCTAGGATTGTAAGAGTGAGAAAAACATCATCCGTTTCTCTGTCTTAACATTTCCTTAAAGAGGACACGAGGTACATAAGTAGCAGACAACTAAAATAGCTGATGCTTGTAGATAGTAATACTTTTGAAAGAATTGATTGAAGAACCGTGTTAGAAGTAAATCAGTATCGTATCCGAAAGTTTCAAGTCTCTTTTGAATTTGTGGGTGTTGAAGGTTTTTAAACATTTTATTTACTTCCTTTTGCTTTAGGCGTGTCGAAATGTGATAAGAAATAGCGGTTGTGTAAACGTATGTGGCATGAAATCGTTTACCGCATAATAGGAAACAAATAGGCTTCTTAATTAGTGCATAACTTCAGGGAAAATACCCACAGAGCAGTGGTAATTAGGTAAATACTTTTTACGTATAAACAATCTCATTTATTAGACAATGGGCTCGTTTATTATCCGGCAGAATTATGACGCTTGGCAACAAATGTGTCATATGGGAATTAAAACTAAAGCTATACTTATATATATATTTCCCGTTACCAGGAAGTCATCGCTACGTCACAGGGTTTATACGAGCCAAAGAATTTAACTCACGCCCACTTCATTCATGCTGGTAAACTATTCCTTCACGTTGATAAATCATGTACGTTGCGTCGTCACTCACTGGAGCTTCTTCAAATAAAAACATATTATGATTTAAGACAGAAATAGTAATAGGGTTAGGTTAGTTATTGTCAGTTGGGAAAAACGGAACTCCACTTACACAAACCCTACAATCCTATATTGTTATTCGGTACATACGCTTGTGTAAAAAGATTCTACAAATCTGTTAGCAAATGAGACGTGCATTTACACGAAACTATGTTATCATTGAGAGTTATGGCCTCCGTGGTTGAGTGGCTTGCACACCGGTTTCCATGGTGTCGCCATCTCTGCAGTTCCTGCTTCGATCCCCGGCCGAGTCAATGTAAAAACTAACTTTTGTAGATTGTCTCGTGTCTGGGTGTTTGTGGTACCGTCGTTGTTTCCGGTTTTCATAACACTAGTACTCTACTTACTTTGGGATCTGAGCAACGTATGTGATGTTGTCTAATATTTATTGACATTTATTTATATGTATTTATGTTATATTTGTCATATGATAAACGTCTTTATTACTTACAGTTGACGTTTCACATTTTGTAAAATAATTACCAATAAATGAACATAACCAACATAAATTGACAGGGCTAAATGTAAAGATTATTAAATATGACTGTGAAGGTATGAAATGGAAGAATTTAGTTTAGGGAGTAATTACTTGTCCATAATATAGTGTTACTGGGTGCTTACAAGTATGTTAGTAGAATGCAAAGTGTTCATTTTCATGAACAAGGATGGACATCCAGTACTTAAGGATTGGGCTGTCCAGCCTCTCTGCTACCACCTTAAGAAGACTGTTGGTGCTGCCTCTCATTCTGGCCAACAGGGATGGCACTCTCTTGCGAACGACTGCCTGAAAACCATCAATCCTAGCCTCCACGAACATCTCTGAGACGCTACAGTTTCGAGGCAACTCCAGCAGTCCACTGAGGGCATTGTTGAATTATACACGCAAAGCACTGTAGACTTTTTTAGCGTAATTGCTCCACGTGTTATAAGGTCTGGCAATATATTTGGAGAGGATGATTGTAACCTCATATGAATATCGTGCAAACCTGCAGGCTAGCATATTACACTTAACCGTCAGTGCCCTGCATTCCCTCTCCACGTGAACGTCTTCCGTTAAATTTTCCGTGACTCAGTGGCCTACTTGAACTTAGTATTTTTTTCGAATTCAGTACCGTTAAATTGGCTGGTAGCGCTGAATAGGTTTTAGTACCTGCTACTTCTTCTACCATCCGCTCCCAACAGACCAAGAGACGAGTCACTTTGGATTAGTGAAACGAAACAATGTTCGGACTGCCATTTTGGGAAAACGCCAAGCAGTTAATCAAAATGGTTGAGCGGCATGCTTGTGTTATAATTGTCTGCCGACGCAATGATTGTTTATTTAGATCAGTTTTTATTTTTGTGAAGTGAATTTACGAAAATACTAGATTTTATTTTAGATCCATAATGTCACAAAACGGGTATGAGGGTGACTGCCTACATTTATAAGTCAGAAAGTAATTTGAAAACCACACTGATTTTTTGAGATTTAAATTTATCTCTTGTGTTCTTGCTAACTCCTGCGCAATTTCAAAGCTCGTTAAATTTAATTCTTACCACTTTGATTTTACGGCGTTCAGCCAAACAATTGTATTATAATAGGGACAATGAAATCATCCAATATTTATAGATCGTTACCTCCATTGAACAGTACGCCATCTTAATTTTTGAACATTTTCATTTTGTTTTTGTTTCTTTTTCGCAAAATTCAATTTTTTTTTTGTTTATTTTTCGAATATTGTTTTTTTGTTTCTTTTTTTCACAAAATTCAAGGAGCATAATATTACTAAAATAAATATGGCTGTTTACAAAAGTAACAGAAAAAGATCAAAAAATAAACTAGGCGTAGTGTTCATTGGAGATATCGAATCGAGATGTGAATAGAATACAACATACGTCCTTTGTTGTATGCACATCCAAAGGCGACGACTGTTAGCGATGCAAATGCACGTTCGTGAAACGCGCTATTTCATCGCTACACTTGCGATTTATAGGCGATTGCAGAGATACAAACGAGCAACTGCATCGATGCAATCGCCTATAAATCCTAGGTGTAGCGATGCAAACGCGCGTTTGTATCGATGCAGTCGCGCGCTTGCATCGCATCTTAAAATCGCGCGCGCGTGTGTAAAGGTCAGCGATTAACAACTGTATCGCGTTTGCATCGCTGCTAAAAGTCGCCGGGTAATCGCTCTAATAATGAACACATTATCGAGTTGTAATAAGTAGCACTTCCGATTGATCCAACTTTTTAACAATCTACCTGTTTTTGGCTGAACCCAAATTTAAAAACTAGGTTAATCGATTTCATTATTTGCACTTTTCTCTTACAGCCAGAAAACATCCTGTGCCTGACAAAGGCAGGCAATCGGATAAAGATTATCGATTTCGGTCTCGCTCGGTTCTATGACCCGGAGAAGAAGCTTCAAGTTCTCTTCGGCACACCGGAGTTCGTCGCTCCCGAAGTGGTTAACTTTGACCAGATCGGATACGGCACTGATATGTGGTCCGTCGGTGTCATTTGTTATGTGCTGTAAGTATACGACATGATAATATGACAAGTAACACTTAGCTATAGTCATTCCTATTATAATATCAGTTCCACTACATTTTCAACTACATATTCCACGTAGGCCGACATGCAGGGGTTATTTTGTGTGTATTTGTACAGCAGGATAATCGCCTAAGCGCACAAGAAAGAAAGTCACATTATGCTGGTGCCATTGATGAGTTTAAAACAAAGAACTCGTATTCTTGGTGTAACAAATCCGCATGTGAAATAAGTCAAAAGTGTTATTATGATATGAAAGTCAACACTATAGAAAAATGATAGAACTATATGAAACAAGTTATGTATATTTTGGTAACAATATAGCTCCTCGTGAAAGAGTTCGTCCAGGGAAGTACTGCCACCTTACCTATTTCTGCTGTCAAACAGTAATGTCAGCATTACTGCGTTGCCGTGCTGGTGAAATTACAGGTACGTGGGACTTGTCAATGTCACAGAGTGACGGACACAGTGGCAGTGTCCCTAAGATCTACGATCGTCACCCTGAGACTAAGTTAACAAGTTCCATGTGCCTGTAAATTCAATAGCACCCTTACCAATAGTCACATTACTGCTCGGCGGCAAATATAGGAAAGCTGGCAGTACTTCCCTGAATGAACTCTTTCATAAGGAGCTCTATTGCTTTACAAGTTCGTCCGCACACGTGCGGCAGACGTGCACACATATAAGTCAGTCACTATGTCATATTATACTATATTTATGTTAGTATATTCAATCCACTCTCTCAGAATTATAAATAACGTCAAAACTAATCATGCCGTCCCTTTTCAGCTTGTCGGGCTTATCCCCGTTCATGGGCGAGACGGACATAGAAACAATGGCCAACGTGACGGTAGCCAAGTATGACTTCGATGATGAGGCTTTCAACGAGATCTCCGAGGACGCCAAAGACTTCATCAAAAAATTGCTCGTTAAAGACAAAGAGTGAGTACTTTTAAAGTCAAATTTAAAATCGATTTTATTGCACTTTCGAAATCTTTGAAATTATTGCTATCGTTTATTGTTTCTATTTCCCTGTAAGAGATAAAACTACTTTTAAAAAATGTATTCGCTTTATATATTATATATTAGACATATAATATATAATATTGTATAAAAATGTTTATTTCCCAATAAAGGATAAAACTACTTTCTAAAAATGTATGCGCCGTAAACGCCATATTGTAGAACACATACAACTTATTTTATTCTCATGACAACATTATATGCCACAAGTAATTTGTGAGAGAGTATCAGAGAAGTTCTCGTTACTATTAAAGATGGCGCGGTGCGTGATAATGCTCGTTCTCCTTAATTTTATTGTGGAATAATATGTGCAATAAAATCGGTCCTCAATGTGTATTTAGAATAAACAGTTGTTTGCCATACATAGACCATGTAAAGCAAAAAATGGTTAATTTGTTACCTACATCTTTTCTTTTTCTTGTAAGAGCTAGTTTCTTGTCGGCGAAGTAATCGCCAATTATCTCTAATGAGGGCCTTAACTTTGAGTTCCCGATATTACACGACATCAACTTTTCTCTTATTTAACTTCGTTAAATTTTTTGCTTGCGACTGGCAAAATATTTAGGTGTACAACACGTATGTAAACATTTAGTTTACTGTACCTAATTCAGTAGCAATTTTTATTATTTAAATATTCCAGAATATTATCGTGAAATATTATTTAATATTTCATGATAATATACTAGAATACTTAAATAATATTATAATAGCCACCGAAATTAGACAGAGAAAGCTAATCTAAAAAATTCTCATAAACAGTTTAAGAAACAATTATATTTTTTTTATTAATTACTATTAAATAAGTGTCTGTCGTTTGTGAAAATATTTTTTATCTATTTTAATCATAGACAACATTTTTGACAAAAAAATTTTGTTCTTGTAATTAATTTTCATTGTCCATTTGTTTTTAAATTTTTGCGCTGTTTTAATATTGTCGATTTTCTTTCATCATAATTCTTATCGTAATTATGAAGAAATGCCTTTGGGGCAAATGTGTCTTTTACACTCTTTGGCCTCGATTGGAATGGCTGATTTCAGGATAAGGCTCACAACTAGCGCGTTGTTAAACTGCAACACGGTAGCGTTTCTTATGCTTATGCTCGTGTATTCTGCGCTGATCTTCCGCTGTCACGTGCGCCATAGACGCAACTTTGAGACCAGCCTTTATTGTTTACTTCAAAACATTGATTGTCATGTTAAAGCTGCCTATAAGCCAGCATCGATAAAGACCCTTTGTTACTTAACTCTATTCGCACTTTCTGTAACTAACAATCATTAAAATATGCATGTTGCAATTATATATAATTTAAGTAACAGCAGATTTGTGCTAACCAGCCTGTAAAATGTCTAGCGTGTTATTTATATCTATTAATGGAGTTTGTAGTATGTAGAAATCATAGGCATATACCAAACAACATGAGCTAGTCATTTACAATACTATGTAAACATACACAAAGACTATAAATCTACAAAATATGACATACGTAGCCAAGTTACTAGATTTTAGAAAGGAGTGAAATTAAAATGCTATTAATTACGTCTTTTTACTCGTGGATATAAACGTGACTTGGAATAAATATTTTCAATCGTTTTCAATGAAAATCGCGCTGTTTTAAAATATTAGTAACTCGTGAGATTAATAACACCTTAATGTTAAACAATAGAGAATATTTTCTGGTCGGTGTAACAAACATACTCTATTAGGTCATCAGGGTTTACCGACAAACAGAATGACGTCCCATCGTACACACGGTCTTAAAGTAAAATTAATATTATTCTTTTCTTTCTTTAGACCATAGTCTGTAGGTTCCATTTCTTCTTAGTGAGTCGATGGGATTAGAACTTATACAGCCACATTATAATAAATCCAACAAAACGAAATAGAGTGAAACATTATATAACATGATGAAAATTATTATTTATAAAGCCATCAGTTATAACTAATGTAGTAATGAATGGATACCCACCCATTTAAAGTTTATTATATTGTTTAGGTACCTACATTAAAGTTTATTATTATTGTTTAGGTACCAACAAGACACATATAAAATAACTCAACCGCAAGCACTAGTTAATGTTATTCAAGCAATATTGCTCGCTCGTAGTCATAGCACATCAAACTGGTCATATCCATTTGCCATCATAACAGCACTGAGCCGGTGTCGGGTGATAGTAACAAGGGTCTTTGTCGCAGGTCGCGTCCCAGCGCCGCTGACTGCTTGCGCCATGTGTGGCTACAACGGCGCTCTCCACCAACCAAGCCCCAGCCACGACCACAACCTTCGCCCAAACAAGAACTTGACGTTGCCAAAGACAACCTCCGCCTTTTTGTTGAACGCTGGAGTGAACATCCCAACTCGCCTTATGTATTTGACAACCAAGCCCACGAAATCACATGCCTCATGAACTGCGAGCGATCCTCTATAGGCGGGTGTTCCCCTTCACCCAGAAGCTCTCTTGGCAGTTCCCCAGATGTCGTCTTTGACGAGGACGACCTGGCACCCCCACCGATCAAAGATAACAACTTCCTCTCATCTAGATATAACCCAGTGGAACGACGGGCCTCGGACAGCAATTGCTTCTTACACAAACGACATGACGTCTTCGTTCGGAAAAATTTGGCCGAGGAAATTAAGAAACTCTCTGATCATTTGTATATGCTGTCCACGATGAATACGGATTTGGCAAACAACAACAACAGTGCCAAAGAACTAGATAAAAACGTCACTCAAGCTAAATCATTTACGAAGGAAGAGACGGCAACACCGAACGGTTTCAAAAAGCAGACAAAATCAACGGTATCAAGAACGATAACAAATGGCGATGCTTGTAGTACAGAGAAAAAAATCTTTACGTCGCGATCTAGTCATAAAATATCAACGTCATTCTTAACAGAGAGAGATCACGACAGACCAATGACAAGCAAAATGCCCTGGGCGAAGTCTGCTACCACAAGGTCGAAGAAACTCACAACCAGCAGCCGAGATGTACCGGATCAACCAACAGAGAGACGAAACTCTTTCTTCCAGGAATTTGACAAGCGTCGTGACAAGATAGACAAACTAGTGAACGGCACGGAAAATGGTCGACAATTGCCTTACAGACGGGGAGATGAAAACAATGCTCACAGAACTAAAGATTTATTGCTCCATTTGCTTGAAAAGTGGGGTGAGACAGAAACTGAAGGGGAAAGAACGGCGGGAGGAACGTCGAACGGTGGAAGACATCAGTCGATATCGTTAGAATGGTCACCCTCGAATCAACTAGCGCATAATTCTATGTCAAGCCTTCACGCCTTCTTCCAAAGACAGACATCAGACGAAAAGACGAAGAGGAAAAAAGTCACAACGAATATGGAAAGCTCTAAATGATTTCATGGTGTGCCATGACATGACATTAGTTACCAAAGTAAGAGATTATTTTTAAGGGCTTTAGTGAAAAATGACAATTGAATAGGTATGAATCTAGTCTTCAGGTCACAAAATAAATTACAAGACTGAAGTTTTCGGGAAATTCATCAACAAACGATACATTCATAGTCACGAAACAAGGATACATAGTATACCTTTATACATTTCTATAGACGTACTTATGGAACAAAACTTGGATTTGTTCTAATAGTGTATTCTACGTAATATTTTATATTTAAGTATAATTTATTGTTTTACAATACGTATGTTGTTAATAAATATGGAGATTTCTAAAAATTTGTTTCAATTTTCTGTTCCAATTAAAATATAATTGTTGTTTTACTTTAACATTTTTTACAAGAGACGTTCTCGGTATCAAGCGACAATTTTGTGGTAGAACGCTTAATATGGAATACGTGTTCATTTCTTCATGTTGTTGTACTAACAGATGGTGACGGTTTTGCATGTCTGGTATGTATAAAATATTCTACAAGTGTTCATATCGCAAATCATTAACCCTCTGCTGTTTAACCAGAGACCGTCTGTCGTCATCGCAAACGCTAACGCACCCGTGGCTGATCCAATCCGCGTTGTGCACGGAGCTTCACGTCACCAAGACCAAACTAAAGCGGTACGTGATCAAGAAACGCTGGGCGAAAGCCGTTGCCGCCGTCATCGCATTAAAACGAATGGGAGCCAAATTCGAAGACGTCCATGAGGAGAAAATCGAAGAGAAGTAGGGCTAAGTGTACAATTTTGGAGCTTCACACATTGACTGCGGCTTTATACCAGGACCACCAATGACAAAACCCCATGGAATGGAGGATAACGGCCAACCAGGCATTATGACATAGCTATTACGAGTGGTCCTTAGGTAAAACACAATTATTTTTTTAAAGAAATTGCTCGTCTTTTATATGGAAAAAACGCTCATTGTGTGGAATTCCCTAAGAAAGCGGTACTATAATGATAGATTTATTAGGGTTCACTTATTACAAAATTTCATAGATAGTCCGTTCAATGAAAACAAAATTTTATTGTATAACCATCCAATTAAAATCCAAGCAAATTAGAGAAAATCACGATGTGGTATTCGTATTTCAACTATCAATGGAGGCATAGAAAAATAATATTAACTGTCCTTTGAAACTAAAGTATACCTACAGCTGACATATCAAGTAAAAAACCAAGGTGCAATTTTAAAATATTGATTTTTAAAATAGTCGATGCTAGACGTATTAATAAAATTTATTTGAAACTTTGGTCTGCACTGCCGTGCACACAAAATCGTTTTACCTATGTGACCTAACCCCACTGTTTAGTGTTAAACTAAAGTAAAATGGTGCCAAATCATTATAGAAAATAACTTTTTAATAATCTCAAAAAGATCTGTGTAAAAATAATAAATAATTGTATGATTAACTAGGTAGTATAACGTGAAGAAATTAATTTGAAACTGCTTTCTCCTCTTTCTAATGTTTTCGAATAACGTTCAAAATTAGAAAGAGGAACATTTTTTTTATGTCTACGGCCTGTGGCGGGTGAGAGGTATACCGTGGGTATACCGCTTAGGGGATGGAGAAAAATGTATACCGCGAATGCTCTGCGTGGAATTCTACTACCCAACCTAAAAAAGAGTAATCATTATTCCGAGACCCAACCAATGCAGACCATAGACATAATAATAAAACGTCACATACGCGCCGCTAGCAATCAATATAATGGGTCTTCGCGTTGTACGATTTTTTTTTATTTTTAAGATTTTTGAAAGACATTAACAACTTAATAAAGGTTTGTGCTAACTGCAGCTAGTATTTTAAGGTCTAATTTTGTGACAAATTATTCAACATCGGTTCAGTGTCTTACCATCTAATTTGACTGAACTTATAAACAGTCTGTTAGAACTTACATTTATATCGAATTGGAAATCAGTTGGCCATATTATGTACGGCTTTTTGTAATCAACTGTGGCCGGAAAAATGTTGTCAATTACAGTAACGCCCATGCTAGAATATTCAGGAACGGTTTTCTTTCTTTTTTTCTTTATTTATCAGATCAAAACAAGCACATCAGTTCCGTCAAATTAGTTTACCTTTTAATTGTGCAAAATGACACAATTGTCAAGCAATGAGGCATTTTTAAAAGAATTATAACAAATTGTAATAAACGAGAAAGAAATTATATCAGCGTAAACGGTACTAAATTAACAATCTTTAACGGTTTTGTCGTACGCATATTATATTGCATTTAAATCAGTTTTAAAGACATTTTCTAGAAAGATGAGAATTAGTTGAATAAATAAAATAATTGCCTACTGAAATTTCTTGGTTTTATTTTTACATGTAAAAAGAAACGGTGCAGGGTCAAGAGCACGTCGACCTTAACACTTGAGATTTAATTTAACAACGATCCAAAATTCAAAGTGTCAAGCTTAACGTACAATGTGACCGTGTAACAATTTTAAAACTTCGTGAAGAATATCATGTCATTGATACGTGAACAGGATGAATTAAACAGATTTTTAATTATATTCATACCTATCATATTGTAGTCAGAGTGCTCTACGATATTTAGATAGCTGCGTTCACGGATAAGCGGTATACCAATAGCGTATTACGGCTAAAATACAAGAACTGGCGGCCAGAAATATAAATTTTAAATTACGTGGACACCACCATCATTGGACCAAAGGACGTGACTTTTTTCAATGTGACCATAATCAAGCTTTTGAAATTTGACTAGTCAGGGAAAAATTCTTCATTTAGTCGAATCTGTCACAAATAACCATTTATTTATATAAAATAACGATTTTGTCGGTTCGCCGTTTCAAAGTTATAAGGGTGGTTGTTGGAATATGCTTATACAAACGGCATTCTTCAATCTCGATAACCACAACACCCAGTCTCGATCTGATTGCAATAAAAAGTCGTGATTTAGTCGGTTCCAGACTAAAAGCTAGATTTAGACGTTACGCCGTTTCCAAGTTATAAGTATATTTTGCTGTCCACGCTAGAATAAGCCAATTCTGGTGGCACCATTTTTCAATTTTGAGAACAAAGAGTACTTTATTATAAACTATTCGAGAACCACTGCTCCTAATTTAGTTCTAATTGCATTAATTGCTCCATTGTTTAGAAGTTACCAACAGATTTATTATCTCAGTTACACCTGTGTTAGTCTACAATGTATGTAGATACATATTTGTTAAACTTTTTTTAAATAAATGATACTTGAAGGTTTGATCATTTGTAATTCAATACAAGCAAAAACATATTGTTTTTGCATAATGATGTTAGGATTAATCGACTGACATTTCTATTGGTAAACGCATCTCATGTTAAAGAGGGCATTCACTATATATATATATATAGCATTGCAGTCCGCCTTGCCGTCTGCCACGTAATGCAGGATTATTACAACGAACAATTTGGAAACGGTGGCCTTCCTTAGCTATGCATTTTTCATTATACATATATGATTTCTATACGTAACTGTACCTATCACAAAAGGTTTTTTAAATCTCAGATATCTTTTGGACTAAAAAGCGTGTAGGTAAGTCTAAAATTTTTCTTGGTGCAATCAGATTTAAGCTAGCAACTGTGGTTAAATGATGACGCTACTGAGCTACTATATAATCGTAAAGTTATTCCAATGTGGACAGTAGGTAAGGCGCCGCGCAAACATGTGTCTTGTGGTGTGTATGTGTGTATTCATACAAATTATATGAAATCGACACAGTTGCCGGTTGTGGCAGTCGGACACTGTCCAAAAAATATCAAATAGAATATCGATAACCACAACACCTTGATTAGAGATTGCTGGTTGCTTGTATCCAACACAAGACACGCATGCGTGCACACCGACATACTCGTAAAATTAAATATAATAATAATATTGATTGTAAATCCACCAATACACATTGGCCCAGAGTCGCCGAGTGAAGGCCAACACCAAGGCATAAAAACAGCCTATTTATTTGCTTTGCCCTGCCATCGCTCGCCTAGTTGGCCGAGGGAAGGCGAGCGCCAACGTCTATAAGCTTTAGACTATTTTTTATTATTATTTATTTTGTCGTCCTCTAAAGTGTATAGGGCTCATTGCCACAGCTTGTCATAAATCGCAGTAGCTCGCGACCACTCGCCTCTCACGCGGAAGAGAGAACTTCGGAGCGGTGTCGGTTTTTCTGCACGATCGAAGGCGCTCGTCTGCGTTCAGCCAATAGGGTCACACGTTTGTCCATATAAATTGTTGCAAATCAACAAAATTGCATCAATAAATAACATTTGCAACAAGATAACGTAAGTACTTTACTACATTAAAAATAAATGTCATCTTGCCTTATTCTATTTCTGTGAATACTTAGCATCCACCACCCTCTTTTTTATCTTTTTTTACAACTTTACTGCGGCATACACTAACATATTAATTATAGATGCTTATTACATAAATAGCAGCAACTGTAATAACTTCTACGTCGTCCATATCGTTGAATTGTCGAACGTGTAGGCAGTAGCACTAACCGTGTATTAGTTTGCCTACCCTTGCGTTGGCCTAGGCTCGGCCAACATTCCAATCCGCCGCAGGAGAGCCTGAGCCTCTATCATGCTCCCCTTCAACCCTCATAACAGGGGTTCTGGCGGCGGACGCGGGGGCGTCCGCCACCAGTAATATACAGACCCCGAAGTGGCGCGCCCGGTGTTCCGGTGTGCCCCTCTCAGTGATTAATGGGGTTGCCCATTGGGCCCGCGGTTGAGGGCTAGCGACTTCGGAACCGCGGAAGAGTGCGAAAGCGTTCCCGTAGTCCTGGGCAAAAGGTGCAGGAGCGGAATACCGTAAGGTTGCTATCGGTAGGAGTCCGACATAATCTGTTGCCCCCGCAGCAAGATTTCGCACATAAAAAAAAAAGGCTCGGCCAACATGTATTACAGGCTTAATGAATATTATGATGTTCCATTACCACGATTCATTTGTTTTTCGTGAAATTACTTCACTATAGTAGTTTGTTATATAAATCATTATTAAAAGCAAAAACAACTAGTATATACCAGTAAACGGCCAAAACAAAGATCTGTAACAAACGCATACAAAAATTCTTAAGATCTGCCGACTCGGTGTAGCTCAGTTAGCAGAGAGGTATCATGCGGTATGGTACTGCAGGTTTGGGTCATGTCAGATCGAATAATTTTTTCTATGTTCGATCGTATAGTGTATCATCTGTGGTTTGATGTTTGTACTCGTATTAAACTATTTTCTGCTGAGTATCTGCAAGAAATTTATGAGTTTTTCTTCACTCAACCAAATTATTGTAAAAATTAGCTACGACAGAACCGAACAGAATGACGACTCAAAATAATATATATAATAACTCCTCATGGTCTCGAAAAAAGCACGGCCAAACACTGGAACTGGTGAGACTATCAGGCAATAGAGCAATTAAAAAAAAAAATATTTTGTGGGTTTTTTTTATTATCACTCATTGTTATTGCACTGCTAGTACAATACCAATGCAATAGCAAAGAGCGTAGTTGTATACAATCTTAACGGTAGGACTTCTGGTAGCGAGCGCGGGCGCCTGGACCACCGAACTTCTTGGGCTCGCAGCGACGAGGGTCAGCCACCAGCAAACTCCTGTCGTATTGGACGAGGATGTCCTTGATCTCCTTCTTTGACGCTTCGTCTACATCTGCAAAATAAGAATGTTGAATGTTGAGACATTTTATTTAAACAATCAACTTAATTCATAATTTAAACACTCAGACTCACTGTTCTAATCAATTTTAAACATCAGTCACATTATTATTAAAATAATGCATTATTTTCTGGTCCAATATTGCTGTAGAAAAATAGTATTTTCTATACTATTGAATGTTGTGCACACTTCAAACGAGCAAGGTATAGATAACACATGCTGTTTGGTAATGTTACATTTATCTCCTTTCTCTGAAATGACTGACTCACACAGAGCGAGACAGCTTTGGAAAGAAAGGGTTCTTTAAATAAATAATAGTAATTATAATTTAAAAACAATTTATTTGTCATTCTGAGTACAAACTGAGAACCCTGGGTTCAACACCTGGTGTAATTCTTATTTTCTTTTGTTTATGATTCTGAAGAAGTTCCTGAACAACAATTACTGTAATTATTAATACAAAGATCGAACACTCAGAAAAAATTCCTTCGATCCGGTCGGATTCGAA
>NW_020653344.1:2057453-2076586 GCF_003589595.1 Hyposmocoma kahamanoa
TTCGAATCCGACCGGATCGAAGGAATTTTTTCTGAGTGTTCGATCTTTGTATTAATAATTATAACAACCACTAGTTTGTTATAATTATTAAGTATACAGTAATTTCACAAAAAATAATTGAATATCAATTCAATAAAAATTTAATTAACAATTACTGCACAGTTTCGAGATTAAGGCAGTGTAGTTATGTCACCTATATTTAGTTATATGCACTTATAATAGTGTACAGCATGACAGCTAGCAATATGCTATTCCTAAATCAATGTTAACCTCGAATAGACATAACAATACTTGGTCCTGGGCAAACATGTACCCTAGCCAGGGGATATTAACGCACACACTCAACATAGCCCCGCACTAGGGAAACCCTGTGTCGCGGGTGCCATGGACACACACATAGACAACCACAAATTACACCCAAACTCACGAGAGAAATAAATGTAGGCCATACACATATTTCTCCCGGCCTGGGAATCGAACCCAAGACCTCTGCATGGCAGTCCGGCGTGGTAACCGTTCGGCCACGGAGGCAGTTATATATATTAAGACAATTGAAGATAAGAATGACACTGTTTTGTTGCTTTTTCCTCCAGTTTACAATTGATGGTGATCACAATAGATCAGTTGCTGGGTAAAAATGGCTTTTGAAAATAACAGAGTGCCCGCTAAACAAAGTTTGTCTGTACTTACATTTCTGGTAGAAGGCAATGAGTGCCTTAGAAATGGCTTGTCTGATAGCATACACCTGTGCAACATGACCACCTCCCTTCACTGTCACTCTAATGTCAACTCCGGAGAACTTTTCCTGAAAACAAGTAAACTGTGTAAACAACAAAAAAGATGAAAAAAATTTATTGTATGAATGTTAATATCAGGAATAGTTTTACTTCACATCGTAAGATGCTCAGGTTCGGAATAAGATTGTAATCATCATTATATTGTGCAATTAAATTACACACTTAATCGACTTGAGTATAGAAGAAGTTTTCTTATAGATAAACTAGTGTAATAAATTTGTGCATTACACAGTGCTAATTTATGTAAAAACATTGACTCACAAAGTTTGTGAGTTACGACCACAATGTGCAACAAGTCAACAACTGGCAAGCATTCTAAACTAAATACACAAAAGACTAATTTGGACAACACAAACACGAGCATAGTGAAAATGTGAAAAAAACATGCATTAGTAGGTAATAGTTAATAAAGCCAGAAATTAGTACTAAACAAATAAAAACATGACACAAATTTATCCAATATATCAACTACAGAACAATAAGCAAACAAAAAAATTATCATAATTTTGTTTGACTATTTCAACTGACATTGTTTAATGTATTTTGTTATACATGTGATAGATTGAATTGTTTAATTATTACAAATACAAGATATTTGAAACATTAAACATTAGAATTTCTACACAATTCCATGCAACATAAATATGTTCATACAGAACTGAAAAATGATACCAATACAAACTGTAGCACATAATATATCTATACGAGACATACCTTGCCAAGTAGTAGGATGGGCTCCTGGAGTTTGTACTGCAGCAGACGGGGCTCGACGAGGTCGAGAGGGCGCCCGTTAACACTGAGCACGCCATGACCGCGTTTGCAGTATGCTACAGCAGTAGCAGTTTTCTTAAATAACAAAAATTTGAATTATTTGAAACCATAATACCTAGGATTAAATGAATATTCCACTGGATACTCTAATAAAGAAAAGGTTACGCAAATGCAACAATAACCGCGCAAAATTTTGATTGGTTATATTAGGATTGTAATCAAAGCAATAACGTAAATAGCACTCAGTGTAAACTGTGAAATGTAGTTCCCGATCAGACCAACACAGAAATAGTTCCGATATGGCTGGGAAAGTCGGAAACATTGATATCCTTTCCGTTTGTAACTGTTTCAATCCTATAGGTTATAAACAGTAAGGCTGGAAAGGCCAAGCAAATTCACATGATTTTAAACCCGTTAACAACTATTTATCTCTCCAAGACGTATTAGAGGTCCACATTGCACATATTAACGTATTCTTGACTTTCTTTATTTTTTAGTCGGCACAAACACGTGGATCCGAGAGCAACCCTCACCTTGCGTCCGAAAACTTGGACGGCCTGGATAGGTTCGCGTCTTTGCTGAAAACAACAAAAATAGTACAATGTAATATTAATAACAGAATGTACAATAATTACGCAATGAAAAAGAAAATAATTGGTAAAAATTAAAACACACCTCCTGCGGGGCAGCCATTTTGACAGAAAAAGACTGGGTGAACGAACAAATTTACCAGAGACAAGAAAGTGTTGAATGATTTGTTATTTTACTATGGTTCTTACTAGCGCCATCCAATGTCGAGTAGTCATACTAAAATTGCATTGCCATCTATTGTGTACGCAAGGAACTACATCAAGACCACAACTTTCTATATGTAATAGTACTTATTTTAGTCAATAGATGAAATATTCACAAAGTGACGCTCTAACATTCATCACCTCTTCACTACGTCCAATGTTTTGTAAATTTGTATTCGTCGAACGTAAACGCCGTAGTGGAGTCGTGTGGAATGTGCCACGGTAGCGCACCGATTACAATGAGCCGTGAAAAAGCCGACATTCCCGCGCGTGTGCTGTAGAACTTGAACAAAACAGTGTGAAAAAGTTCTTTACAAAGAGAAATTGTGCATTATTTTATGTAATGAACATAGTTTTGTGACAGGAACGATTTTATCTGGATTTCAATATAGTCCTGCGTGTTTAAATATTTGTTTGAAATTGAAGGTAAGTTCCTAAACTTTTTATTATGTACCTACTTGTTAGTAGGCAATACCATTAAATAAATATATTTTGGAGAAAATATGTTATTTACAGCTTTATTTAATATCCGCCACTTTGAAAAGTAAATTATAATGAAACATGTAATGTTCCTCAGCTATTTATTATTTGAACTATGTAGAAGCTTGCCTTAACCTTATAAAAAAAGGTATTGAGTGCCTAAAACTTCAAAGATATGTATGGACTCCGCGTGACATGTATAAATTACAAACGATTTTTTTTCTGTTTTTTTTTTACTTTTAAACTAATTACACGGGTGCGTCATAAAAAACGTATGATGATTCATGCCGCAAAGGAATGTCGTCAAATACTTGCCGTACAGTATGCTTGCTACAAAAGAGGTAAATAGGTAAAATATTGCTCTGTGTTCACTTAATAAGTATGCGGTATTTCCTATTTTATTGTGGTCGTAAACCATATTCAATTTACGCATGAAGAAATCCTGATTCAAGTTCGGCATTGACAATTTTGTGCATATAGGTACATATAGTGATAATGCAATGCCCGGTTTAGGCCTTAAAATTTAATAAGAAAAACGTTTTGTCATAAATTCATAATAACTACAGAATTAATGTCCTAGTGTTGTAGTTCCCTCGCGGACCCAGTGCGGATTCGGAACTTCATTGTTTTGCCGATGTAGATGTAGGTTTCTTCACGATGTTTCCTTCACCGAAAAGTTCGTGGTAGATTTGAAAGTAATTCTCGTACATAAATTCCGAAAAAGGTTAAAAAACTACCTCTTGTTCTTTTTTCAAGTAAAAAGTTTAAACTTTAAAGTATAAACAATTTCGCAATGAATTATAAAAATATATTATTTCGCATATAAACCAAATATATAAACCAAATGCTGTCGTACGTACCTCAAAAATGATGAAATTGAGAAAACACAACTTGAAAACTCAATAATATTACTGAACCAATAAATTTATATTCTCATCTAATAGTGTATATGTATAATTAAATAATCCCATTAATCGCAATTAAATTCATTAAGTATTTAATTTTGCATCCATTAATTGTCCCACACTTCTAGGCGCACAGTGAATTATTGTGTGTTATTATTATATTATACATAGTTAACGTTATGTAGGTACATCTAGATGCACTAAGTTTCGTACAAGTATGTACTTAATATAAACATCGAACTCACGACCTCGCAATTACGAGACATGCTCTGTTCTACACAGTCACGACGACGACGTGTGAACTTCTCCAGACACGGTTCAAACAGGTTTGCCAAATTGAAGAAAAATCCATGAAGATGAAAAACTCTTATTCTTACTTATAGTTAGTTATAGAATTCGCACTTGAAACCAAGTGCTATCGAAGCTCAAAAATTGGTGGTATTGAGAAAACACGTGGTTGTAAATGGCCCTATTTTTAAATTTGAAACACAGCACTGCTGCCTTACGGTGGAAATAGATAGGACACCACTGATTAAATAGCGAAATAGCTTTTATAATTTCTATTAAAGTGACATAAATCGAAAAGTGTTTTTTTGTACAATTAACAAATTAGATTTTTTTTATTACGTACTTGGCACCAGCCATATAAACATTGTGCCACCTATTTGGTGCCCAATGAGACATTTACATTTTATTTTGTACTTAAATAAATGTACATATGGGATATGAATGAAATGAAAATTTTTCCGGATTTAAATCGCGTATATTTGTTTTTTCAAACAAACCGACGTTTCGGGCCCTTTACAGGTCCTTTACGGTTGACGTCAGTCAACCGTGACCATTTGACTACTGTGATGCAAACTCGCATCCTAAAATTCTTCGGTCATGTCTCAAGACGGAATTTTGACTCCATAGAGCGTCTTGTTGTACAAGGCACAGTGGAGAGCACTAGACTGTGCGAAAGGTCACCCATTCGATGGACCGATCAAATAAAATCTGCAGTGGGCGGTCCTTTACATGAGTGCACGAGGGAATCCACCAACGAGAGAGATCGTGAGGCAAGCCACATCAGCCGTTAACAAACGTACTCCGTGATGACCACGACCACTCTGTCAAGAGTGATACGAAAGAGAAGGAATGCAATAGTGCTAATTTTATTTCCTTAAGGTCGATTGAATTATATCAACTGGCCTTAACTTAAATCATATAACGTTAATTAAAAAACGTGATATAGTTTAAATAACTGACGTTTTTAAGCACATGTACCATAAAATATCATATTTATAACAAGTTTAGAAAGTTCAAAGATCATACGGACACGTTAATTTGATGGTATCACAATTATGTAACTAACAACGATACTTTGACAGGCCCGTATTTAGTCTAAAGGTGGCCCGCAATGTTGCATTAAAATGTATCATATTGAGGCAGATGTAAAAAAGGTCTTACTGCGAATAATTCTGACCTTCTTATCATAACTAACGTAATATATATTTTAACAAAATTTAAGAGTCCTAGAGGGGCGACAGGGGCCCCGGAAGCAAATGGGGGGCGTTGATGCTGTCTAGGGGATGCTACCGCATTTGAAAAAGAAAACCCGAATTATCTACATAAACTGCACTATTCTTTTTTCTTCTTATTCTTTTGTGTTAAGTTAATGTAAAAAAGTACGTGTTTTCCATTATTTTTTGTAGTGGTGGTCGTTGAAAATTTTTTTATCGTGTTTGGTGAGCCAAAAAGATGGGGAACCTATGGATTAGACTGATTGGTCACTTCTCGGTTGGGCTGGGTAGATTTTCATACCTGAGGCCCCGTTTGGTAACGTGCCGTAAACTGGTCCTATATAATGATAGTCTTACACGAGATTACATTCAACGGTGTGCCAAGAAAGTTGAACAATTAAAAAAGCATCAAATATCGAACTGGCATTAATTAAATACAGTCGTTAAATATCATTTAAATGCTGTCAACGGCTTTAACTTTCATCTTAACGAGCTATTTGTGACGAGATTTGATTAATTTCACCTTTAGCTTATATATGTATATATAACATAATATTTAGGAGATATTATATTATATGAGTATCAGAAAAACAGTTATAGTATTACCAATTCTCTGTAAGAGGCTAAAAAAAATTTACATATATAATATCGCTTTAGACATTTTCAAAAGGAATCGATCTGATTTTATCAAGTAGCTAAAATTGGAACAGTAGCAATGAATTACAAATTTCGTATGGAGTAAAAAAAAAAAAAAAATGGAGTACCCCGGGTAATATTTTGGGTCCAACATTATCCGACATTACAAGATACTGTACTGACGAAACCTTTTAATTCTTAAGTTGCGCTAGCGAAATTTAATATAGATAAGTAGCATAAACTCGCGGCTTAGTCCACACGTCCATTTCGCTTTGTTGCCGTCTAATATAAAGCCGAATTAAAAGCAAAATCCCTCCGTCTTTGTTAAAATGGGACGTTTGCACCAAAGGACAATTGAGCACAGCCAACACGGAGTCGACGTAAGTAGTCTGCACCTGACGGCAAGCCATCAACGAACCTGCATGTCGGACCACCGTTGTTTGACCGACTGTGAGTAGTTACGACGTAAGGCTTCCTGTTAATAGGCGCCTAATCCATTTAAGACTTAACTGGATCTCGCCTCACTGCAAAGTATTGGTTGAAGACCAACCGTTAAAAGAAAAGTGGTAAATGGACACATATACGATCATATAATTAAGAATTACGGGACCGAATGAAGGAGCATCGTTGTGTTATAAATCTTAGACTCTAATATTGCCATTCATTTCGAGTTCGTAGGTTTTCGCGATTGTTACAAATAGGAAATGAAACTATTTTTCCGGATTTAAATCGCGTATATTTGTTTTTTCAAACACATTGGAATGTTTTCTTTGTAAAATTAAAAATAAGGTATTTAATTAATAACTATTGTTACTATAGTGAAAAAATAGGGTGGTTTGCATCAATATTAGACGTAACTGGTTCAAAGCTGTACCACCTCAGTCAACCGTGACCATGGGACCTGTAAAGGGCCCGAAACGTCGGTTTGTTTGAAAAAACAAATATACGCGATTTAAATCCGGAAAAATAGTTTCATTTCCTATTGCAATTCATGTTTTTACATTTTGATTAGGTAGTTGGTCCTATCGATGTAGGTAGTTTGTAGCTATCTATAGAATTGAATATATTTAATGTTTTTTTTTTTTTTTTTTTTTTAAATAATAATAACGCAGACACTCAACATAGCCCCGCACTAGGGAAACCCTGTGTCGCGGGTGCCATGGACACACACATAGACAACCACAAATTACACCCAAACTCACGAGAGAAATAAATGTAGGCCATATAAATATTTCTCCCGGCCCGGGAATCGAACCCGGGGACCTCTGCGTGGCAGTCCGGTATGGTAACCGTTCGGCCACGGAGGCAGTTTAATGTACTACTAACATCCACTGGGTCCGTAACGTACTTAAAATGATTGTAACATCTACCTACTTCGAATAAATTTAATCCATTTATTTCGACTAACAATAGACTCAAATGTGTTAGAAGATCCAAGATAGGTAGATAGAAAATTCTTTATTGTTAACACCACATACATAGAGATATTACAGGACAAAAATTAAACACATTAGCAGGGTAACAATTGGTGGTCTTATCGCATACAGCGATTTCTTCCAGGCAACCTTAGGATGGAGAGAGACAAACATGAATTGTTGTACAATGAAAAACACTTTATTGTACAACACAAACAAATTACAAATTTTTACATATATTTTGTATTTTAAACATTAATATATTTACACTTTAATAATAACGATTGCGCTTGTCTAGTCGTAACTGGGAGAGAATTCCAGAGACGAAGAGCGTGCACAGAGAAAGAAGAATCGTAAAACGAAGTGGAGTGCGATGGCATCTTGAGACTAAGATTTTCTGAAGACCGAGATGTGAACTCGTATTTTATTATTTTTTATTTATGATACAAAGTTGTACACGTGCAATCTGTGGAGCAATTACACTAAAAAGCCTATGCCTTGCTTATCCAATTCAACAACGCCCTCAACTTTCAAGGGGACTGCTGGGACTGCCTCGACACGGTAACGCCTCAGGGAAGTTCGCGGAGGCTAGAATTGATAGCTTTCAGGCAGTCGTTCGCAAGATAGTGGTATCCCTGTTGGCCAGAGTGAGAGGCAACACCAACAGTCTTCTTAAGGTGGTAGCAGAGAGGATGGACAGCTCAATCCTGAAGTATTGGATGTTCATACATGTTCATGAAAATGAACACTTTGCTTTCTACTAACATAGTCGTAAGTAAGTACCTACTAACAGTATATGGACATGTAACTGTACCAACTGTCTGAAATAAATTCCTTCGTTTCATTTCAAAGTGACGGAACGAACAAGTCGTGCGCCTGTTAGTAAGCGACACGCCCGTCGGCGATTTAAAGCTCTGAGGCATTGCATATAGCAGTTGCAATGCCACTCAGAGCTTTAAATCGCAAAGATCAGCCCGTCACCCGATGCATAAGTTGATAAGTCTCATGTGCTTGTAGTTTCACCAGCATCGTTACACTTCAAAACCGGACCGCAGTAATGCTGACATCACTTGGCTTGGCGGCAGAAATAGGTAAGGTGGCAGTACTAGCCTGGACGAACTCTTTCACAAGGAGCTCTTCTCATATGAATAGGTAATATTATTCCAACAACCTTAGAATAATAACGCATAGAAACCTAGTCCGCACACACTAAGTGAGGCAAATTGAAGAGCTCCCAATGGGCCTACACGAGCGGGCGGGCCGTCAGTGCTCAAGGTCAACTTGCACCGCGAACAGCTCAAGAACTTTAGCTAAAAATGACGAAATGTGCGGTAAATGAGTGTAAAAATACGTCAGACAAACATAAAATAGATACTAACATCACATTCCACAAGGAAGTAACGCATTTCAACTTGTATTTTTATATAAATATTCACTAAAACCGAAAATTAACCTACTACTAAAACTAGCCCACACGAATTTGATTTTTGCCTCACTTGTGACAGTTCGTTTGATATGAAAGTATCATTCTATGCGTTATTATTTTAAGCCAACAACATTATTCGCAACAAGAGGTAATATTATTCCATATTAAATTAAAATCATTACATATTATTGGCAATGTTAAATCAATTAAAAAGTTATGGAGAGCTGTAAAATTGAGTTTTGAATATAGGTGTAAAAAAAATGTCCAATATTCCCGCCGACCTTATATAATATTTGTTTTATTTTATAGTTTCATTGCCGCCGACAAAATGTACTTGAAAAAATATGTTCCATATTACATGATGGATAAGATATGATTTTGTTGAAAGCGGGAATGCCTTACCCTACTTTTGAAACGATAAGCCAATGTTTAAACTCGATAGCTGTGACTCTTCACTTACTTTTAGATATTTTTACATGTTCCGTACACGGAAGTCACACAAAAAATAAAAGAATAAATTAACCGCTTTTTTGACAAGTTGTTAAAAAAAACCGACGTCAAAAGTTTGTGGAATTACATCTCGCCAAGTTTTATTGTAATCGGTTAACGGGAAGTGGATGAAATACAATAAACTGTATTCATCCCCTAATTTGCTACCCTTCGAAGTGGAATATTTTCTTCAACTTTGAATGGGACCTTTCCAACAAAAAAGAATAATCGAAATCGGTTTACAAATGTCAAATTAATCGCGTAACACAAAACAAAAATACAATCGAATTGCGAACGTCCTCTTCTTTTTAAAGACGGTTAAAAATAAATAGATAAACTGGAAAAATATAATATTACAATACGCAATTGTTCACATTGATTATATTATTTTTTATTATTTACAATAGAAGAGGTAAGAAAACAAACGAAAAAACTTATTTCAACTTCAAAAGCGTTGAATTCTAAATTCCCCAAGAATGACGCATAAGATTCCCATTTCGAAGTAATTTATAGATAACTGGAGAAGCAATTAAACTTAAAAAGTTAAGGCACTTAGCGGTTATGTAACTTAACCCATTTGTGCCCGCCGTGCCCAATCGAGGTCACTAGTTTAAGTACCCGTAATTTTTTTATATTTCAATTAATACTTATTACAAAAGCGTATATGTGAAGTAAAATAGTGAATCTTGATTTCATTACTTAAAAAAATGTTTAGAATTAAATAAAAGTGGTTTTACTGTTGCTTTTGCGGGGTTAATTTCCGCACGTGAAACGCTAAAGTTAATTGTTTCTCCTGCATGTTATTACCAACAATTTATTTATTTCCAGTGTCCTAATAATGATAGGGATATATGTACATACATTGTTGAAATATATTCGTATACTATGAAATATAAATTATATAATTGAGTTGAATTGTGTTTTCACAACTTCAGACGGTGGTATATAACGGTGTCCCCAATTGGGGCCATTGGGCGCATGAGTAGTTTATCAGTTTTTCATCTACAAGTCATTTTCAAGTAAATAATGACACAACCGGTATTTGGCAGCTACAATTATTACTATGAACTTCGGAAAGCCTTTGAAGCTATAATGGATGAGAAAGACCATGATGTGGAGATAGATTTAGGGGGCATTTCCCCTAGAACCGAGGGCGCTCACCGATGTAGAAGTACTATACTTATGTAACGAGATCTAATAATCTACTGCAAACTGGTTGAACTGAACTGTCTGCAAAGGAAAAGCTAAGAAATATCTGCTAGTACTAGATTTGTAACACACATGAAGAGTAAAACCGTGCCAATTTTGACTATCGATTTTGCCCAATCAACCAAATTCTGTTCGTTTTATGGCTTGACAATAGTAATTGCACAATGGGCTTTGATTATGACAATGTCCTTTCCCTGGAGAAAATAAAAAGATAAAGCGCTGTGAATAAACAGAAATTTGACGTGGGTATCCTGCGTGATTTCAAACTTACCAGCAGGATAAATTAAGCTGATCAATCTTTTTATATCGCACTGCCATTCGAGGCAAAAACTGGTGGTGTGTTTTGTTCCGCTACAAGCTGGACCTAGCACTAGCTAATACACGGCATTTACACCTCCTGACCAATGATACGAAGGTAGATCAGCTACAGTTTAACGGTTACATCACGTCACTATTTGAGACACAAACGCTCAAAGTTTATATCCAGCAGCTTCTTTGGTGCTAAATCTACAGTACATTGGTGTTGGTCACTATGCTCAGAAGTTGGCTTAACAGTTACGATGTGCTATTGCTATTGAGCCACAAATAAGCGCGTTAGCAATACAAAAAGTGCGTCAAGTCATTGTGCACCAACAAATATTGTTACATATTTCTTGACACTGCTTGAGTCGATTGCCCCCATTTGAGGACGCCATTTTTGTCTACTATACTACTATAGTGGATGATGGTTACAATAGTTATTAATTAAATACCTTATTTTTAATTTTACAAAGAAAACATTCCAATTTACGCTATACAGATATTAATTTTTTACAAATTATTTTATTGAATGATTTTTTTATTAAGTTCAATTTATTATTAATTAATAATAGAAATTAGAATAAACTAAAACATATTAATTAGTACTGCAGTCTTATGTCTGTTTGGGATTTTTCATTAGAGGAAATACTGGTTCCCAAACTGGTGGTACGGAGAAACCATCTTCCCTGTTGAAATGAGGATGTTTTTTAATTTCAATGGCCTCTCGTAGCATCCTGGGTAGATAACGGACTTCTTTTGCAAGGACCTGGGGTTTGTCAAACTTCATTGAATAGGTTTATCCATAACATGCTCGCAGACTGCAGACTTGTTTACGCGACGGTTTTTGACATCAGCTATATGGACTTTGATGCGGGTACAAATACTTTGCTTTGTCCAATATAAGAGAGACCGCACTCACAGTCAAGCTTGTAAACTCGTGCATCCTGTAAGTCAATATGTTTATTGTTGTATGTATTGTTATAGTTATAGCGATTTCATTAACGGTATTCTTTATAATTATACCATAGATTTTTGTTAATAAATTATTATGAATCACAAATTAATACTGTTATTACGGACACTTTGCATTTCCTGTTAAAACCTTTTTGAAAACAAATTGATAAGACGAGCACGAAATCGTCAAAGTGTTAATGCCAACTCGCATATGATAAACCCATTGAAGTCGAGACTTATTGCCTTTAAAATGTAATAAACTGAAGACTTTGCCCATCTATCTAAAATTTGCCAAAGAAAAAATCACCAATGCTTGTCTGTATGATTTTAAACCTTTGCCTTTTCTTTAATGGAAAGAATTAAAAAACGAAACAAATACAGCAATTTGTTATATCAGCAAATAGCTTTAATCCTAAAAATGGTCATATATCAGTAATTCTCGGACTAGTATTTACTACCTAATTTCCGTGGCAATTTTTATTGTTTAATTATTCGATTTTTTATCGTGCAATATTATTTAATATTCGAGTATTGTACAGTGAAATATTATTAATATTTAATAATTACACGATAATATACTTGAATATTTAATTAACTGTTATTTATAAAATAAACAGAAATATAAGTAAAATATATAAATAACGTAAATATTTTTGCTAATTTACAATGTAGTATGTGATTCTTTGAGTTTTATAGACGGCATTTTGTCTTGAAACTTGAATAAAATGACGCAAGACTACAAATGTCAGGTTCGTCTTATGGCTTGACGCAGATTGATTGTAGGGTCGGTCATTTGACTGAGATTCGAATCTTCGCTACGCGGACACTAGCGACACATAAGATCATTGGACGGTAATAATATGGTATTGTATTATTTGCATGAAATTATATTGATATTTGTTGACTTTTAACGCAGTCAAATTATATATCATTAATCGTTGTGTTCGTAATGGCAGCGCCGGCGCTAGCCCTTGTAGCGTCCGGGTGCAATCATTACTCTGGCTCCTTCTAGTAGGCACACGATCAAAATGGAATATTTACAGCTATATTTCCCCAGTGATCGGAAATTCGGGTGCAAATAGTGCAATTATAAATGATGTTGGGAAGCAATAACGCGTTTACTTCTCTTGCGCCGCACTCCCTGTACCATAGGTAAAAAGTCACTGCCTGATGGAACAGATTTCATAATTAAGTGTGTTGCTACACGACCCCGCAGTCACCCTGTATGGGTCCTCTCCAGGCTGTCGTAACCTTTTTTTTTCAAGGCAACGTACTTTCAGTTTAGCACTTCAAATCTGAGCTGTTGTCAAACTCGTTCTGTCAATGAGTTGTAGTTGATTTACTAATCACTACTGTGAATGTTCGATTTTGAAAGCTGAGTATGGTGACATGTATATTCAGTCAGACGACCTCGGTGACCCAATGATTGCGGGCGCTGGATAAGGAGGGTTCCATTCCCGGTAGAACTAATTTAGGAAAAGACCTTTTCTACATTGGTTTTGGGGTCTATTCCCGTTCTCTGTCCGACATCCGTCCGAAACAATTACAGTCAAATAAGCAATACTCGACCGAAATACGAATGAAGCTTCATTATGTTTTGATTTGGTCGAGTATTACTTATGTGATAGTAATGGTTTCGGGAGAACGGGAGTAGATCTGGGTGTACTGGAACGTGCCCCAGACTGAATTCCGCTGCTCTGGAACTCATAGTACTGGGAATTCCCTAGTATGAGCCAGGCAGTCGGTGTGATTGTTAAGTACATTATTATTATTATCCAATGGCCTAAAAGATTAATTAACAATTTTTCAATAGTATGTTGTTATAGTAGTAATTTTGTAGTGGCGGTATTCCCCATCAATGGCACAGTCGGCCGGGGTCAGGGACTGTAATTCAGGAACCAATTAACAGTACGTGCCGTATCGAGCGTGACCGTAACTAGAATTAACCCGTTTGCGGACAAACCTATTTTTTCTTTTAATTATTATTAAGTTACGACAAAAACGTTAGAGAAATGAGTGATATACCTGTTACTTTAATATTTTTGGTTAAAAGTAGATTTAGTAAGCAGTAATTTTATATAATAAGTTAAGGCGGCGTGACACGGACCTGTTATCGTACGTATTTTGCACAATTGAGTCCAAATATTGGATTTTTCTAATCAAATGCAAATATTTGAACTTTTTAGATTGCCTACTTTTGGTTGTTAAATTATTGATAAAAAATAAATTTTGATACAATAAGTCAATGATTTATCAAACACATTAATAATATAAAACACTAAAGTTCACACGGATCAATACTTTTGGCCATTATTTTGTATATATTTTATTCACTTTTTTACATATATAAAATAATTCAATGGCTTCCTCAACGACCACGACTACACTACGTTACAGTCCAGTCGAGTACGAAGAGCCAAATCAAATAAAAATTCAAAACCTAACAACCTTTTAATGGACATTTCCATTAATACGCTTTCTCCTTTTGTACATACATTTTACGGTTGGGTACAAATTAGAAATACAAAAGTTCGTTGTGATTAATACACAAATGTGAGTTACCTTTATTGTGTATTTGATGAACTACAATACAACACCCACTGTGTTGTGCTGATGTAGGTCGATAAGCCACTGGCCGTTAGTTAATAATAAAAATAAAACGTTATGTCATACACAGCATTCTTAATTAATGAATTCAATTATTTTTTTAAAACCCAAGATGCACTCTTATACTTTTGTAAATCTCACACTCTACTACGCCGTGTGCGCGCTCATTACAGATTGCATTAATTTCAAATCCTATCAAGAAAAAATCCAAGGTCATGAAAATAGTATTAATTACAAGTTATTGACAACCATATAAACGGGATGTCAGCTTTTTTTGAAATTTTTTTTTAGAATTGAAATTGTTTTATCACTTAGAACACGTACACAATTTTGACGTAGTTTTGAAGGAAGTACAGATACTATTTCAGTTACCACGGAAAAGATTTGAACATCAAAGATGTGGTGTTTTATTAAACGTTCCAATAAATCTAAAATACAATTAATATTAGACTCGGATTTATTATATAACAATCGGGAAATATATTACTTAGCGAACTAATGTGACCTAGAAAGAACAAGAAGTGGAAGAATATCAAACAAATGAAACTAATAAGAAACCACGTGAAACAAATATCGCCATGGAACAAATGTATTTTTTTTTCGAATTTTTAAACCTGAACACCCCCTTTTCGTCCCCATAGTGAACTTGCCCTTAAACATTTAGTTTTATTCTCCGGTGACCCGTGTGGAAGTCCTTGAATCGACTTCACACTCAGGTAGGTCGCTGTAGAGACAAGATGTGGAAATGGAAGGTATGTTAGTCTAACGCAGAGGTTCCCAGACTTTTTCTCTCATAGCCCACTTTCAAAATTTAGTTGGTTCCGGTGGACCTCCTGCAGCTACATTTCTACCATATTCCATATCCAAATTATTTTTGTCACGCCAACATAGACCCCCGACGAGTCTCCCGTGGAGCCCTGGGAGTCCACCTGGACCACTTCGGGAACTAGGGGTCTAACCCAATGCGATTACGGTGCCCCGACACAGTCCATGCAGCACTTGTTGTTGTGCCCCTTGTGTCCAAACCATGTACGAAGGAAGATCTCAAGAAGAAGCAATCAAGGTGGCAACATACTATTAAAAGTCAATGTATGTAGATCTAAAATAAAAGAAGCATCGACACGAAAGAAGAAGATTTTATTGGACCAATTATTGTATTATGACTTGAAATAATACCAACCAAAGCATTTTTAATCCATTGCGTATCAATATAATAATTTTAGTTAACGTGTTGTTTTACCAATTGGGATTTTTAATAACTTTTTACGTCTTGAGTTTTAAAATTGATCAATAAATGAAATAGTGAGAGAAAGTGACTACCTATTCTTGGCACAGATAATTACAGTTTGCACTAAAGTAGAGAGACTGCAGATCAATGGACATTGACGTCATGCCGCCTAACTATGAGATTAATCCATCCATATTATATATGTATAGCATAAAAATATTTATATTTCATTCGCACGGAAAAAATATAGACTACTATTATTGATGACCCTCTATGATACGTACACAAAATCAATATAGTGATTATTTATAATATCAATTTTATGGACAATTGTTATTTGCTTTCAACGAGACGGCATTGTGTTGGTCAATTATAAAGAATGATAAACAAACAGAAAGCAGTCTTGTTCACTCGCTAGCAAATCAAAGTGGTATCTTTTTCGAGATGGCAGTGAAAAAGGAAAACTCTATAAGAAATCTGGAAAATGTTGCAATTGTCTTTGTGCTTCAAATATTTTACGTAAGTGCCATTCTTGAAAAGAGAAGTGATCAGTTTTACATACTTAAAGCTACCAATAGAAACACACCGCCTTTTGACAAGTTAACAAAAGGACAAACACTTTATTCTGACAGCTCGTGTGCTTTTAAAAACTGCTTTATATCCGATGACGCTTCTGATTTCAACGATACAAGAAATTTCAACGCTGTACTTTTCAATGCAGTAGACCTTTACAAAGATAGTGAGTCATTAATGCCGCCAGACACACGATCTAGCTCTCAGAAATATATTTTTGTAAGTACTGAATCTGCAACGACCCATCCAATCGAGCAAGGTAATTTTGATGATTACTTTAACTGGACTTGGACATACAGATTGGACAGCGATATCCCGTTTCAATCTATATTAGTAACAGATGCTTTTGGTCAAGTAATGGGACCTAAAAAGGTCATGCATTGGATGGATATTGACAAAATGGCACCAACCAGTGAAGATACGATAGATATATTGCGAAAAAAGAGCATTGCAGCGGCCTGGATTGTATCCAACTGTAAGGCGAACAACAGACGTTTACAATTCGCAAATAAATTAAAGAGTGAATTAAATAAGTACGGTGAACGATTAGACATTTATGGCCGTTGCGGAGTTTTCGATTGTCCAGAAAGCCTGGAGCAATCGTGTTATGACACGATAACAAGGGATTATTTCTTCTATCTGTCGTTCGAGAATTCGTTCAGTGAAGACTACGTCACTGAGGAATTGTTAATCCCTTTAAAATATTTTGCAGTGCCGATCGTTTATGGTGGTGCTAATTATACCAGGTACGTACAATGTAAAACCTGATTAGGCATTTCTATATGATATCTTAGATGATATGACTTTTTTTTGTTTAGATTCATGCCAGACGGAATATACATCAACGCCCGGTCGTTTCTACCAGAACAACTGGCAACTGAGATAGTCAAAATTATTCACAACAAGGAGGCATACTATGAATACTTCAAATGGCACAGATATTATAGTTATTCCCACATTAGAGAGAGCGATAATATATGTACATTGTGTGCAATGCTTAATAATGCTACTCGGAGGATAAATAGAAGTATTTATACGAATTTGTCTCTATGGTGGAATGAGAGCCATCCATTAAATCTGTTCAAACCGGAAGTTCCTGATAATGCATACATCCAGATGGAAATATTGGATACACAAAATAGTAATACTACTACAGGAAAGGCAACAACACCCAATTCTATTAAAGAATTTCTATCAAATGTGCTTCAGTATTACGAAACAATTTAATTTCAGGTCAAGATTACCAAATTATGCATTTTCATCGTGCTTGATAAGCGACGCTTTGCTCTTTAACCCCCAACGCAAAAAAGAATAAATGTATAAAGGAGGAAAGGTTTTGAAACCTTGGAGGCTAATTTAATTGGGATGGTTCTTAAGTATCTTGGATAAAAATCTGTGGTTTAAGCTACAAACTGGAGGACAGCGGGCGGCGGCTTGCGCGACTTGATCTAAGTACCTAAATAAGCTGTGCAGTTTTTTAATTTTAACTTAAGTTTTATTGAGTATTTAGGGATTTCAATATTTATAATAAAATACTTGTTGCAAGTTATTTTTATGATTGTTTTTTCATTAGGCTATAATTCTTATCGATAATTTATAAAACTATTTTTTTTATGATACTTAGTAATGGGACGAACAAGTCGTGCGCCTGGTTGTAAACGTCACGCCTGTCTATAACAGTTGCAGTGCCGCTCGAAGGGCACTGCCACTGCGCCCGTCATCCTGAGACATAAGTTGAAAAGTCTCGTGTACCTGTAATTTCACCAGCACCCTTACCCTTTAAATTCAAAACGCAGTAATGTTCGCATTACTGCTTGGCGGCAGAAATGGATAAGGTGGCAGCACTACCCTGGACAAACCTTATTCTTCTACTTCTCAATATTCCAATACAAACTTTTCAAATAACTATATACTTACGTGGCATTACAATTTTGGGCCTAATTATCAAATACATAGATATTGCTGCTAATTGGAAGCTTTTTTGGGGGAGAAAATTATGCGAAAAATGTTATGCATACATAATTAATACTCGAGTATCAAAGAAAATACTGAGTCGATATTACCTTTCCTTCTTCAATCGGATCTCTACTTTAATCATATATACATATATGTATAGGTTTACGTCATATAATTTTCAATTAGTTCCACTCGAAGCAAGAATTGAAAGACTGCATTTGCATGCAACACGAACGATACCGCAAATATGAAACGCCGACTATGTTATGCATAATAAAAAATACGTTCTGGCATTATACAGGTACACTTATGTACATTATGTATACGTTTGCCAGTATCTAATGACTTTGCTTGTGAAGCTACAAAACATAATTCATTCATTCATTTTAAGACTAACTTTAAAGATTTTCCTCCACAAAAGTTCCGATTACGGAAAACCAGAATTAATTTGGAAATATCGTATTTTAAGATTTCGTGGTCGTCTGTCGCTGGCTAGTCAACTAGTGTTCATGGAGCCTGATATCTGGAAAAACAAAACGCGGAAAGGTCCCTGAACATTTAGAAAATCTAGTAGTAAAACTTCAAAGATCTAGCTCCTTCTAGAGAACGGCAAAGTCTTCAACTTTCTACTTCGTAGGAGTTGATTTTTCTTAAGTACATTTACTGCATGGCAAAAAATAATTGCATATAGCCATGAGGTACCATATGGATGTATTGTGGTAAAAGGTCAGTCACCAGTTTTACAAAAAATGCAACAAAAATGGACTACAAAAAATAAAGCTCATTGTTTACGACGTAGTCATTAAGACCAGCTTTCTGTTATATGGCCTAGGGAAGTAACGATACCGAAGTAAAAAACGTTAAATGATCTATCGTTACTACGGTTGACTAGCAAGGCAGTGTAGATGCTAGCTCTATCGGTACGCTTCATCTAAGCAATCTCGAGAAAAGATGTGGTGACACAGATTTGTACAGTAAGCCGTTTTATACTTAGCGTTACTGCCGTCGGTATCGGCTTTACTTATGGTGCAGTGTGTACGGCGGGCTTAAGGGGGCGCCGAGGATCGCTCGTGACGCAAGTGAAGTTTTAG
>NW_020653344.1:2076686-2121034 GCF_003589595.1 Hyposmocoma kahamanoa
GTGCTGGTGAAATTACAGGCACGTGGGACTTGTCAACTTATGTCTCAGGGTGACGGGCGCGGTGGCAGTGCCCCTCAGATCTTTGCGATTTAAAGCGCTGAGTGGCATTGCAACTGGTATGGAAAGACGTGTAGCTTACCACAAGGCGCAGACTTGTCCGTCCTGTCACTTGATATTATAAAAAAGTACGGGCTTTTGCTTCCCAGTATCATTTAGAATTGCACCATTTGGACCCGAATTTTCGATTATTGGGGAAAATATAACTAAATATTCCATTTCGATACATTTTGATACCGTATCTACTAGACGTGCCAGGTTATTGATTGCACATAAGCTAGCAGCGGCACGCCTTCCGCATAAATTCAGTTATAATTGAATTTAATTGTAATCCGGATTCCAAATTATACATGTTTCCATGCGTATCATCTTATTTATTTCGCCATCTCTTGAACACACCTATAAAATTTTCATATTTTGAAATATATGCTGTGGCTACAGGGTACGGCTCTAGGCTGTCAGTTGAGAACAAGTTTCTGATATAAGCCTTGAAACCGATGTGGATAAACCACATTGTGGAGTGGAACTGCTTTAACCTTTAACGTGGAGATTCTAGTCTAAGGAAACCCAGTCAGTAGAATACAATCCGCTGAGCAACACATGAGGAAACGAAGGTCGAGAAGATCCTAAATTCCTAATTCAAGGACCAAGATCACGCCGTTCTGATCAACTGTAAACTAAACTGTTCTACGGAGGTGAGCGTGCCAACGACTCCACTACCTATCTGGACAATAAGGAGAGTGCTGTACGTGCACAGTGGGTCGCTCACGGTCTTATGATCATCGGATGAAGTCTGTGTATATGGGCTGGTCTGTCAGGTCTGGGGTCTGGACCTCACTGATAGGGCACTGTAATCAAAACTTAGTAGAAAATACGGGACTGCTCTACTTCGAGAAAATGTAGTACAATTTTCCAAATGAGAAGAGAAGAAGAAATTTTAGAAATGAGGAATTACAAAAATTGTGTACAATTTAAGACAACGTTGTTTAATTATAATTCGAAAGGTACGATATAAAATTGACATTTTATTTTTAAACTAAAACTTTTTGCCACAAATTAAACAACAAATTTTTTTTAAGCTTATTTAACACAAATTACTATACACATTATTAAAAACGCACAGTACGTAAAAACCATAACTGGTTTGACTCAATAATGTTGAAAACATCTCTAACCACATATATAATTTCTATACGTTCATATAATATTCTAAAGTATGTTTATGTCTACATAAAAAATACGAAAACTGTGTATGTCCGAAAACAGATCACAGTGATTCAAAATGCATTATATACACGTTAATAACAAAGAAATATAAGCATGTGAAAAATATAGAAAGGCTCTGTTAATGGTCTTAGGATCGATCAAATGGCGAAATATTTTAGGTACTGAATCGCAACTTATGTGTTGGTTAGAAACTATATACGTAATTGTAAAGAAGGATGGCGACATTCCGTGTATTTTGTGACCCAGTGTTTTTAACGACGTGCATTAAAGAGACTTACCGATACTTGTGATTCATTATCAAAGCATCAAAAAGGCTAATTGAGTTCAGACTGTAGACACTGGGGTTATAAAGTTGATATAGGTTATGTTTATATCGTAGTCCTGTATTTAGCTTTAGATGTTTGTTCATCAAAAACAACAAGTTTTCAGTTTGTTCCCAAAAATAATAAAGAACCTGCTGAATATTCCCAAATCTGCCAAACTCTGCCACATTTAATACAACGTTAACATGTTCTGCCGCAATGAAAATGAATAAAAATTAAATCTGCCCAAATGGCAAAAATCTGCCTGAAATACTCAAAAAAAAAAAAAAAGGCTGACTCAATCTCAACACTCATTGACATTGACAATCTGACATTGACATTGGCAAGAGGCCTCTTGTCAAAACGTTCTAACTTTCATAACTCTTATTTAGATATTGTCTAAACATTTTTGTCACATTGTGTTTTATTTTTTACTTAATGTTATTAATGTTTTGTGTGTACTATAAAATAAACAATATTTTAGGTGGGCATTAATTCAAGCATGCTTAAAATGAAACGTACGTACAAGAACATCACCTAATCTATGGTCGAACTGAATCAATTGCGTTATTCCAAAAACATTGTTTTACAATTTCTTTAATCCCGACTTCTAAAAATATACAAAATTATATTGATAACTAGGCATAAACTGTAAAATTATACTAGTGAAATCCATGAACGGCGTTTCGTTGATTTTATAATTATTGGGTCAGGTTTCGCCATCCTTCTTTGTAATACAAGGAGCAAAGTATGTCAATGATGCTGCCGAGGCATCTAAAATAAATGCCAGGCTAAAATTTCAAGTCTCAACTTACGTTGTTATGTTAATCATGCCCACGGATGGGTGGTCGTTAGCAGGGCGATACTAGACACAAGTGATGATAACATTTCTTACTTATCATAGAGCTTGTGTTTCAAAGGCGTTTCTGCATCACCGCATAATGTAACACAGATGACGATTTTTTTTGTCGCTGTCGCTGTGTATTTGGTGACTACTTAGAGACCTATTTACAATCCAAGTTTCGGAGTCAGTTTTAGGAAATTCAAACACTACTACAGGTACTATTTGTATTCATTAGGTAAAGCTTGACAAATCGGATATTTTTTCTTGAAAACATCTAAGTCCGTACGTGAACACGTTTCGTTACGGACAGAACCGTTGATGTTAATTTAATTGAAGTGTCTAGCTAAGTATCTGAAGATTTTAGGAAAGAGAAAAGATAGCTGTCAATGTATAAATGCCAGTTTTGGACTTGGAGGTGATTCAACAATTACCGAATAATGACCGCTGTAGGAATTTTCATTATTATTGTAACCTTGTGTACTAGCTAATGTATCTTGTCTCACTCGCACGTGAATTTAAATTATGAGTGAACTATGTTGTACACTGCTTTAATACGAACAAAACAAAGAATCAACTGTAGTCTCTTACGAATATCTATACGGTTTTTTCAAGAAAAAACCGTTTTTATAAACAACACAAAAATGTCATCACGTTATTATATAGGCTGTCCCGCGGCTATGCCACACGGAGGAAAAGTAAAATAAGATAAATACTGTGGAAAGAAAATTTTACTGAAAGAAGACTTCATTCTGATTTTAAAAACAATTCGAAGATTTTTAATAATCGCCTGTCTGAACCGGAAATCGAACCCGTTAAATGTGAAAAAACAAACACCTGTAATTTTATTATACTGACCGAAAGCCTCAGTCATAAGGATTGTTTTCTTCTAAATAACATAGCATCTTAAAGAAAAGGAAGACCATGAAATTTAACGTTTAATTAAAATAATTAGGTACATTTAACTGCAACTTACAATAAATTTAAATTATAAAATGCTCAAAATGTGTCCCATTCTGTAGTATACAAATTCTCACTATTTATCTTTTCTTGGTTAATATTTAGTCTAAGTTCAGTGTGTAACGCCCAGTAACGCCTGCACACACACTCTCGTATCGGTTCCTGTAAACTAAATCTTTTGCAGGTTCATTTTCCTGAACGAAATTTCAAACTAAATGTTAAATTTCTTGAACTTCCTTTTATTTAAGATGCTATGGTATTTAGAAGAAAACAATCCTTACGATAGAACTAAGCTTACTAAAGTTACAGGTGTTTGTTTTTCACATTTAGCGGGTTTGATTCCCGGTTCAGACTGGCGGTTATTTCAAAATCTTTGAATGTAGTTCCAATTGTTTTTAAAATCAAAATTAAGACTTAATTTTCTATTTATGGTATTCAAGGTTTTTCAATACATATGCCTTAACCGTGAGACGCCCTGTATTGACAACAATTACATGTCAATGAGGCAAATAAAACACTGTTAATTAATGATCGACAAGCTTTTATGTCCATGCACTCGAAACGCACGTATTTTTGGCTTACAAAAGCCACAAAGACGTGTTATTTCGAGTCAGTCCGAGCGGCAAATAAAACCCATAAAATTTTTTTTTTCCGAGCGTTTCCATATCGACAAGTGTGGTGGTTCCTTCAAAAATTTACCTTAAAATCACATTAGGTAGCTACAAGGTTAATATTTGAATGGCTATGCAATAAAATAAAGGCACGTAACGCTAAGTAGTCCGTAGTGTAATGGCCTTTGTACTTTGCACCGCCTTATAGTCGGAGGACTAGAGTTAATTTCAAATCGACGACTCGATTGCCTAATAGTTTACATTGTAGGCGTTGGATAAAGAGGTCCAATTTGAGAAATTAACGTTACTAAATTAGTACTGTGCAGTGTTCTGTGTACTGTGCACCCCAGAATTAATTTCGTTGCTCTGACACAGAAGTTGCTTTGTTTAAGACCCGGTAATTGTTAAGCACATTACTATTATTGTTACAAACCTAAGTGTAGCCGGAGACGTGCCGTTTTCCGTGCCCATGTACTTAGTAGCAAAAAAACATTATAAAATCAACACCACAAACACGATGACTCAAGCAGGGCATGTCGCAATAATAAATACACTTGATGTATACTACATTTTGTACGATGGCCCTTACGCTCAATACAAAACATATGAAACTTTCGAGTCATAGATAATAAGTATTGACACACCCATACTAGTTTTCGAATCTACATACAATCAAAATAGAGATTGCATTTCACTGGGAAATTAATCTTAAATATTAAAGGGCATTCCGACTAAGGTTCGCCTGCAATCACTTAGCCACGTGCTTGGAACGGCTGTTTTTAAGCAAAAGTTTAAAAACTGCCGTTCCCAGCAGGCTGAGATGCATTATGACAAACTTTGCCTTCGACTAAGCAAAAGCTAAATTCGTTTTGTAAATACGCAATACTTGCTGAGTTCGCCATATTTGTTTAGTCGACAGCAACGTCAAATTTCCATTTTTTTTAAATAAGTGCGCATTTTACTAACTTCTACTGCACCATAACTGACTGCCTCTGTGGCCGAACGGTTACCATGCCGGACTGCCACGCAGAGGTCCCAGGTTCGATTCCCGGGCCGGGAGATAATTTGTATGGCCTACATTTATTTCTCTCGTGAGTTTGGGTGTAATTTGTGATTGTCTGTGTGTGTCCATAGCACCCGCGCCACAGGATGTCACTAGTGCGGGGCTATGTTGAGTGTGTACGTTATTATCTCACCTGATGTAAAGTGACGACATCGTCACAAAGTCGATCAATGGAGCAAGCCTTGAAAAGGCCCAAGTTGTAACGTTCAAGGGATAAATCTGCAGTCGGCTGGGAATTCCACTCCATAACCGTTCGCTATATTTTTTACCACGACGTTGATGAGCAATTCTTGGATTTCATTTGAAGCAATGTAACAATTTAAAATGGACAACCTCGGTGTCCTCGGTGGCGGTTTGCGCTGTCGGCATTTGACAAGGAGGAGAATGAACTTTTCTAAATTGATTCTGGTCTAGTTGTGGATAGTAAGTACCCGGAGTGAGTTCGCATCCTTGGTGTAATAAAGTCACATCTGCAAAATAACTACTTTCCCGAAGAGAGGTTCAAAGATTCTACCAACGAAATGAACTGATAACTTCTTTATGTTACAATATTAGAGTTACGCAATTTTATAATAGGTACCTATGTCGCCATCAGGGGGGACAGTTGATAGGGACTAGTGGAAATAGATTTGTTGTATGTAGTTCGTATTATTTTTACGACTTTCATGTGATAAAAGCCCTTTTGACACAGTGGTCACATGTAGCTTTGTCATACCAAAGATACTCCATCACTCACGTATTTATAGTACAAAAAGACATTTCCAAATTTGAGACCAGGTATGTAGTTAGTCGTCTACCACATTACTATTAAATTTAATTTGTTTTCACCCAGTATGACGACTAGTAGAAGAACTTGAATTATTAAATAAACAAGTTACCTATTACGATATTTTTCAACGCCCAGTTTATTCAAAAATAACTTGAAACATGTTTGCTAAAGTTTCTCCTACATCTTTAAAGTAATAATTGAAATTAGCATTTGATTATCTTAGGGTAATTTGTACGTATTGAAAATGGAACTACCCCCCACACTAGCGTCTTTCGAGCGTCGCCAGTCGTACCAACCCACGCACAGCGTCATCAATGGCGGCGACGTAACGTAATATCCCTGACTAATTTGTGGACGCAACGCCAACTCTGAGCGACCGCTGCGTTGGATATTGCCGAACGTTGGGTATACGCCGCGCTGGCGTTGCGTCGCGGTCGCGCGCATGTCGTGTCCATGTTGTGCGTGCGTTAACAAGATGCTGACGCTCGAAAGACGCTAGTGTCGGGGGTCTCTTAGGGTCGTATTCTAGAACTCTACTCAATGCTCAAGTCAGGATTGCACTGGAAACACAAGCACTGGAAATGCGACCCTAATGGCAGGGACTTGAGTATGATTTCGAGTGCTTTAACCATACTCAAATCCTGACTTGAGCATTGAGTAGAGTTCTAGAATACGACCCTTAGAGCGGTTACACATGGCGACGCAGCGCATCTCCAACGATTCAGTTGCGACTATATAGTCGCTAATCACATCTTTACACACACGCGTGACTTAAACAGCGATACAACGGCTATGCAAACGCGATGCACGTTTTTAATTATGCAAGCACGCGTAACATTTGTAATGCCACTTAGAGATTTTTAAATTACAGAGATTTGAGGAGCACTGCCACTGCGCCCGTCACACTGACACATGTAATTTCACCCTTACCCTTCAAAGCCGAAATGCAATAATGCTCACATTACTGTTTGGCGGCAGATATAGGTAAGGTGGCAGTACTTCCCTGTGCGAACTTTTTCACAAGGCGCTGTACTGCTAATTACATAAATATGAAATCAAACCTCTGCTGAAAAGTTGTCATTTCGCAAATATAGACTTGACACCAAGAGTGCAAACTTATAATGTTGATGTATGTACAAATTCAAAAAGTTTTTTACACGTGTATATTACTTTGATTTTCTGCTGTCTCTACTAATTGCCATTTATTTGCAATTTTCCTCACCACCGCAGACAGTACATAACTCAAGAATGTTTGAGGAAAACGATTTACAAAGGTATTGTTTCAAACAGCCTATATTGTTGTGTGTGCAACATATATCAAATGTGTTTTATGTAATTGAAATACGAAAGCAGTTTGTTTTAATTGCGCAATAAAATTGAAGAGCATGACAGGTCAATTATGGTAAAATATTTTCTTAGGATATTCAAATAAATTTTGGAGCGTGGTTGTGATTTATGCAAACTTTATTACACATCGAACGTTTTATTACTGAAAATAAGGCTATTGAGTTTTTGAGACAAAATAAATAAGCAAATGAAAAACCGTAAAAATATTCTTTAAAAGTTTATAACATATTACAGAGTTTTTAAACATTTTGCTGTTTCCTGTTTTAATAAATAATTACATTATATACAACTTATTTCTCGTAACTAAAGGCGTCATCACGTGTTGCATTTTTCCATCAACGTCATAATGAAGGCATTTGCTGTTTCCTGTGGCGTCATATCGTGTTAATCACTTCAGTTTTTACGAGTATAACAAACTTTTTTGTAGTACCTCTTTTATTAGAAAAACTACAAAAGGCATTAGTTTAAACAGCCACAAAAGGTTAGAATATCGTTGTCGAGTTGCCTGATTTTGGGCATTATTGTATAAAATGCGTAGCACCATATATGATTTGATCCTGCCCGCTTCATTCTATCACCCCGTCCACCTTACTCGGTAAGGCATTTCATCCTTACGTAAATACAAACCACAATTCTTCCATTCTTCCGGCCGGTCTTCCATATCGGAAGGCAGCGACCATGATCCCCGCTACGTTCCTAACAAACTCTTTATCCTGGCCTTTTCTAAGAACATTTCCAACCTGCTTAGGCTATTGTACTTGGAGACAACCTCTTTATTTCCACGTTTTCATCCTTACACTTGATATTTCATCAATTCACATGAAGCGTTTTGCGTCCATATTATTATAAGTCCCGAACGATACACTCAGAATATGTCGAATATTTTTTTTTATATATACTTATGTATCTTCTAGACAAGTGTATAGCACCCTCGTCCAAGTCTTCAATTAGCAACACATTGTCGATAAACGCAAGGATTTCTTGCATAAAAAAAATAATTTAATTATAATGGCTACGTATCCCACGCGTCTTTATTTGTGGCTCTTGCATTTTTGTTTGTTTTATAAAAGCGAGGAAATAGGGCTCTTAAAAGCTGGCAGCTTTTCGGTTGTTGCAAATGTTGGTAGCATTCCTACTTAAAAAAAAAACACATTTCTGCTTTTTACTCTAAATACGTACTTTAGCGATCATATTACGGTTTCTTTCTGCACTTTCTCGTGCTCTGCCGGCCGCATCCGCTTCTGCATAGTAAGATTAATACACTATAACGGGATAGGTAATGAAATTGATATAACATTGGTCCAGTGCTCAAGAAAACACGTAATCTCTAAGTATATAAAGCTAAAACCACCAGCACTAGAAGTTATACTAGGACAGTCATATACAAGCATACTTAATAAATCCACTATTCTATCAATCAACAAACAAGTAACCCTTTCCATTTCCTTCGCAGGGCCGCTGCCGGTGCTTGCCGGTGCAATCCAACTTTTCTTCCGCGAAAGCGTTCTTTGCAGGTACGTCAACCTCGTTTACCTGTACATATATATACTTCTACTGTTACGTGTAGTTATATATATACAACAAGCCTTATTCATACATAAGTATAAATATAATAATATAAGTGCTCACGATAATCAAGAAGTTTAACAAAAAGAAACCAAGTTGTTACAAAAAATTGTTATCTACCGTTTGAAGCACATATTTATAGGTAGGTACAACCGGTTAGGAGCTGTTGTTGTAATTTTTAATTACTTATTAATAATGTATATTTCATTCATTCATTTGTTTAAGTAATATTTGCGATGAATCCGAAATTTGAGCGACATATAAAATTAATTAATTATTTTTTTTTTTTAATAGGAGCCTGTTCTCAATTCGGCTGTATTTTTTTGTGTGTGTATGCGCTATTACTCGTATATTCGTGAACTAATTTCGATGATTCCATTTTTTTTTTATTGAAAAGGGGGTACCTCATTAGTGATCGTATTCAACTTTGAAGAAGATATTCTACATTTAAGGGTGGCAAATGAGGGGATTGAACACAATTTACTGAATTTCACAATTTTAATCGATTTCAACAAATCATGGAACATAGATGTAATTGCAATGAAAGTATAATATTATATTGACGTACAACTGATCTATACAGCAACTATTTTATGTTTGGGCTCATATTATTCGTCTTGGCGAGGATATCCGCGTTTTAGTTATCGTTGAGAAGACGGCAACGAACACGGCAAAAGCAGAGCTAATTTTTAGGGTCGGTTTTAAAAAATATATTGTAACTTTTTTATACAAAAAAAAAGACCTCAAAAATGAGTGGAATTACATCTATTTGCCAAGTGTTATTGAAATTGGTTACCGGAAAGTGCGCGAAACGGGATTCATCCCCTAGTAAGGGGGCACCTTAGAGGCGGAATATTTCCTTCAAAATTAAATGGGACCAATACTGAGGTACCCTATTTCCAACAAAAAAGAATCATCAAAATCGGTTCACAAATGGAGTACATACAAAAAAATACAGTCGAAACGAAAACCACCTCCTTTATTTTGAAGTGGTTAAAATAGTAAAAATATTTTATCATGAGTACGAGCACTAGCCATGTTATGGTCGCACTTTTGTTGCGTACAATTACATTAATTATTGATGTAGGTACCCGATAACAGCACCAAATGCCTGCTCTCAAACTGAAGAATTCCCTGTACTTTGAGCACCAGAGCAACGGAATTCACTTTAAGGAACTTCCTAGAACACTCAGACTAGAACCAATTTAAAAAAGTTCATTTCCCAAGTTTGTCCTACCGGGAATCGAACCCGGTACCTCTGCATACAGCGTCCACATATTTATATCGTGAGGTCACCGAAGTCTTAATTCTTATGTAATGTATATCTGCATCATGTGATTTTGTACTAGAAACGTCGATACACTAGGAGAAAGAAAAAATATTGCCTCAGGGCCAAATTAAAATTAAAGTACATAATGTTGCAACTTGAATATTTCCCACAGTCATAATACTCATGTCACTTTCTATCCTTTTTTTGCATTTACATAAATAAATAATGCAATGCCTTCTTCGCGATGATTGATGATTCCAATATCTTTGAGAGAATCAATTCTATCCAAACGACATACCTCCCGGACACGTCATTTCCTTTAGATGACTAGAAACGCTACAGTCAATCTCTTGTATGTGTACCTTTGTCACTTTCTAATACACTAACCAGAATATACGTGGTTACTCCATTCATAACAACGCAGAATATATAGATAACACTGAAAATTATTTTCTTAGGACCTCACCACACTCATCGTCACAGAATCGCAATAAGCCAATCAGAAAAAGCTTTATGTCCATTTTAATACGAGCTAAAATAACATTGCGCTTTCCACAAATTGCTCTGCCGTACGTAGTGCTAACGAAAACGCGGCTAAGGGACAAAATATTTTTTGAGATATCATAAAAACCATTACCCAGTTTTAGAATATTGCAATTGTTTAATGATATTTCAGCTATGCATCGTTAGGGTAAGTTCGGATAAGTCGAACACGTTAACTAATTTTAACTATTTATAAAACAGAATTTTGTGCTCTATTTTTTACTATTTAAAACGGATATTTGACCATTTATCACTTAGCTGCCTTTTAGTTAGTGGACGGCAGTGCTATATGATGGTTTTTTCGACCTACTCAAGCCGATTTCAAATTAACAAGTGTTTTGATTGCTTCGTTGATATGTTAAGTAAAGAAAGAAAGAAAAACGTTTATTCATTAAATTGGTCCCTATATACACTTAAATCTCATACTTACCACTAAAACAACAAATGACTACGTAAGTGTGTATAGTGGCGCAATAGGAGAAAAGGATACGACTCAGCAAAATGTCAATCTTGGCGAGTCTTACGGAAATGGTACATGCAGTCTGTATCCTCTGTTTTATGCCACACTGCACATTTACGACACATATGCTATACATGTACACAGTATTATATAAAAGTTACAAGTAAATATACATAGACGTAAATAAGGTAGAAGGCAACGTTGAAGTACGATTGCGATGATTAACTGATATATAAATATTTTCAAGAAAAACGTCTTATGTATCGAGTTCTTGGGTTTTCGCGATTGTTACACGTAGGAAAGGAAAGTATTTTTCCGGATTTAAATCGCGTATATTTGTTTTTTCAAACAAACTAACGTTTCGGGCCCTTTACAGATCCCTTTTTCACGGTTGACTGTGTCAACACTCAAACGACTAAACACTCAGTCAAATCCGGAAAAATAGTTTCATGTCCAACGTCCTATTGGTCAAGTAAAAAATGTACTTGCGTAACCCTAACAATGGCCTCATGTTTAAACTATTGAGAATGTACGTGCTGGTAAAATTACAGACACAACATGGGACTTGTCAACTTATATTTCAGGGTGACAAGCGCAGTGAGTGTCCCTCAGGTCCTTGCGATTGAAAGCTACTATGGCTTGTCGTTTAACACCAGACACACGACTTGTTCGTACATAAAAAATAGAACGAAATAATTATGTTAAGAATACAACCGTCAACTTCCAAGAAATTGCTCCGGAGCTTGGGCTCTCACTTTGATGTTCTCTTTTATTTGTTCGCTGCAGTTCTATTTTCCCCTCAACTAATAATGTTCGCTCTTATTGCATGCTATATATAAAGCTCTGTACGGCTCAAGCCGATTCCGAGTTAATAAGTGTTGTGACTCCCTTATAATAACACACATAATATACACACATAATAATAATAACATTACGCCGCTCTCGAAACTCAAGCATTAATCCTAAAGCTTGAATCCACTTGAGAAACAAAACAATCGAAATATGCTGCTCTCGAAGTTACATTGTGGGAGCGACCATATTGAGCCATTTACTAAATTAGAAAGTAAAGTAACAATCGTAATGAGTTTCGGACATTTTTTTTAATGCGAGAAAATTTTACGTAATTCAAAAAGTTAATACCAATTTGAACGTACATTTATTATATTAAATAATACTTAATCAGTAATCATGGAATAATAAATTGTGAAACATTGTGTAAGTTTAGGTACATACTCGTTCATATTCTATTATTTAAAATACAACCACATGCATTGTTACGTGTATGTATAATAATAATAATAATAATAAAATCGTTTATTTTCTCACATCATGTAATCCCATAAGTAGTATAATAGTTATAAGTGAAAATTTCGAAGACAGAAGCTCAAACTCGGTTAGACCGGTGCTCTATGATTATCCTGGTCTTCAATACTGCCTCCGTAGCCGAACGGTTATCATGTTGGATTGCCGCGCAAGAGATCTCAGGTTCGATTCCCGAGCCGGGAGAAATATATGGCCTACAATTATTTCTCTCGTGAGTTTTGGCGTAATTTGTGGTTTTCTATGTGTGTGTCCATGGTAGCCGCGATTCAGGGTGTGCACATTTTTATTATTATTATTATTATTATACAATTGCAAAAATCCACCAGACCTACCTTCAATTGCAACACGGAATGACGCACAAGACTATATATACTACACGTTGTCTATTCTCATTATAACAAGGTATTTTGGTAATTGCTGCTATTAATTGCAAAAGTTGCATGTCTCTCTAAGGCTAAATTTATAAAATGAAATGTAACTTTGAATGCGCAAAAATGGCGAACTAAGCAAATTTTTCATATTTAGGTTTAGATGGATAGATAGATAAACTCTTTATTCACTAATATGACACAAATACAGATAAAATACAAAAGGAAAAGTAAAATACTTTTGTCATATCAGTTTAAGTAAGACAAATTAAACTTTGAGTTTACTGACTGAAGAAGTAAAGTTTAAGTTAATTTCATTTTATGAATCTCAGCCTTAAGTCTATTTAAATTTTAACTAACTAACGTCGTGACTTGTCAGAGAACGAAGTAATAACTTGCTAAAGAAACTAGTTTTTGATTCTCATGTTTTTACTATACATTTGGCATTGAACCAAGTACAAGGCTGTGGATTTTTTTCGTTTCGGGCAGATCCGTAATTAAAATGATGATAATTTATTCTACAAAAATGTTAAAACTAATGATAATTGAAATTACCAATATTCTGCCAGATAAAATGGAAAAAATGTAATATTTATAATAATAATCTTTCTTGACCAAAAACAAGATTACATTAATTTGCATTTACACTATAGTAATGTTTCACAATGCTATTATAACATGATTTCTCGCGGTCTATACATTAAATATATGTATATATTTGTATCGCAGAGACCTAGGATATGTCAAGTAATTTTACATTTAATTTTGTGACACACAGTTTAATTAGAGTAGATGTACGTTCAATGGATTAAAAATTACAATAAAATTCACTCCTACAAAGGGCCTTACGACAAATACAGAAAATTAGATTGAAAATAATATTAAAAATTAATTATAGATAGTAAAATCGTAAATTACTTTATACATTGGCAAAAATGATTAATACAATTAAGCACTGTTCCAAAGTCATATTTTATAACTATTACTTAAAAAAAAAACCGATCTGAGAACGTTGCTTGTCTGCTTTCGCTGTGTTCGTTACCGCGGTTTCCTCAACGATAACTGAAAGGGGAAGTCCTCCTCAATACACAAGGTAAGCTGCTGTACATTGTTCCTCTCATCTTTCTGCCATTTTCATCATCAGATCAACTCTAGGTCACCAAAACGTTTTACTTTCATTGGAATGGCATCTATGTGCCAAGTTTTATTGACATCGGTTAACCGAAAGTGGGTAAAATTCAATAAACCGGCTTTATCCTCTAATTTGCCACCCATAGAGGTGGAATATTGTTATCAAATTTGAATGGATAATAGCGTAATACAAAAAAAAAGTCGTCGAGAATCTCCTCTTGAAGTCAGTTAAAAAGAGGATATAGCAGTCTGTAATTTATCAATCAATCAGTTTTTTTTATTTGTCAGAATAAAGGTACATTATGATCTTATTTTTAATAAATCCAACTTATTCTACCATAATCGGCATCCAAATGTATGTCATTCAACTATTTACTAAGATTACTACAATCAATCAATGAAAACTCAACTATTTCTTACGATTTAATGAAATTGTCAAATATTGCAAATAAAGTAAAATTTTAAAGGATATAAAAATAAATTTTGAATAATATGTCAATAATTATTGTGAATGTGTAAAAAGTACAATTTGTTAAAAAAGCTAAGTAAAGTAAAGTAAAGTCTTTTATATTCATTAAAATTATTGATCAATATAATCTACTTTGGCAAATGATTATAAATTTTTGGCGCCATTTAATATGCAGCTTTACTAAATGGCGTAATTCGGTACACATTTATTTTGCCCAATGTATGGCAGGATGTTTAATAAGACACAATTTACCAGCGACTCTGGCACTAAGGTCTAGGCTCGTATCGCGCGCGCGACGAAACCGATTTTTCATCATCATCATCTCAGAACTTCTCTCAGGGTCATATTCCAGAACTCTACTCAACGCTCAAGTCAGGATTTGAGCAGACTTGAGTATGATTTCAAGCTCTGGAAATACGACCCTAATGGCAAGGACTTGAGTATGATCTTCAGTGCTCACTGCAATACTCAAGTCCTGACTTGAGTATTGAGTAGAGTTCTGGAGTACGGCCCTAAGAAGGCTAAGGCCATAATTCGCCACACTCGCCTGATGCGGGTTGGCGGGTGCAGATTTCATCACGATGTTTTAACTCAGCGTTAACGAGAGATATTTCTGCTAAACTTTCACAAACTTACGTACCATAGGAAAGTCATTACGTGCCGTCACAGGAATCGACGACCTGAGAGCAACCGCTCTCCCTTGTTATTATCGAACTGTTTGTTTAGAATTATTAACAAGTATTTTTATTTATTGCATTAGACAAGTTTAATATGAAAGATAACATCAAAGATGTTATAGATTGGTTTAGTTAGGGCAATGACGTGGCACTAAAAACTAATTAAAAATGAATATTTAGGAACGATATTGATTTCTGTACAACTAAGTATTATCTGTAATATTTAATTTTTATTATTTTTTCGTATTTATGTTCCGCGACTTATAGCGTTTGTGAACCGCTTTCGATGATTATTTTTTGTTGGAAAGAAGGTACCTCAGTAGTCGTCCCATTTAAATTTGAAGAAAATATTCCATTCCTCTAGGGTGGAAACTAGGAGATGAATCCGGTTTCTCGCACTTTCCGGTAATCGATTTCAATAAAACTTGGTAAATAGATGTAATTTCATAATTTCACTCACTTTTGAGATCGGTTTTTTAATAGCACTTTAATATCATTTAAAGTAATGTAGAAAAAAAATGAATGTGAGTGTTTATGTCACTTTTGCGCTCATAGCCTCAATTGTACACCTAAGATAAAATGAACTCTGAAACGTATTCATTTTTACCAACAAAACTACTTCCAGAACGCATCAACGTTACAGTCACTGACAAAAATTTCGATGACTAAATCTTATAAAATTACAGTTCCGTACGATATTTGATGTTTCTCGGAACATATCCGTAGGTACCTCGAGAGGTGAGCGTCATTCTTGTGACTCATGAACATGAATGAGCTTTTACAACGTTCCACTTCTTTTGTTTGCTTTAGTAACATATATCATTTGAGTTGTAACCTACAGGTTAATGACCAGACCCGTTTTCAATTCAAAATTTTATAAAATAATTGACGAATCCGAAACGTTTTGAATTAAATTAAAGATATAACGATTTCCCGCGACAAATGTCATAAAATTAACCTATTGAAGAAAAATTACACGCGTAGACACAATTAAACGCCTAAGCCTGTCCAGAAGGACGAAACATTTTACTGTGGAATATAATAATAATGTACAAATTTTCATAATGTCTCCGATATAGTAGTCGCTCCATTTTGAATAAATCAACACTTGGACTTGGGTGTCAGTTCCTTTCGTATCAATTTGACAATAGGTAACGGACCCTCGACATCTATGTTTTTTAATGAAGTATGAACTGAATTAACAGGATGAGAGATACTATCAACTACAGTGCTAGATTCAATCAGAACTATGTCATTGTGTGACTTACTGGCACCGGTAATGAATTATTACGCCACTGTGACACTCCCCTACATTACAAGATCATTCAGTACACTTTTAATCGCGTGTAATCTCAGCGATCATAAATCCGTTTTGAATAATAAATCGTATGCGTTATAGTTTAAAGCTGTCATTAAATTGTCAGGAGTATAGTTTTGTTATCAAACCGCTTATTTACATGCAGCTAAGAGATTTGAGCAGAATACAGAGAATAGAATAAAAAAAAATACAATTTATAATGTATTTTGTTCATACGGCTTTTGGAGCGTACTATTTACGTTTACTTTCCAAATTATAAGCGGAAGATATGAATATTTATGATGATTACGAAAATCAATAAGTAAAAATTTGATGCTAATGTGACCCCTTCTAACGTTCTTTCTACTGCGACATTTTTCTCTAATATCTAAATAATGGTATTTTGATCACCGGTCGAATAAGGTGTCGTCGATTGAATGCAGGAAGCTTCACTCAATTGATTTTCGTGTGAACGCAAATTACTGTCATAGACAGCGACGTTACTTAGTTTATTTTGAGTTAAGAGTAGCGTAGATTCGATTACGCAAATTCAAACGATTAACATTTTTAAAGTGGACAGAAAATCTTTGACGTTTTAAATATCGAAGGCTATTGTTAACTTCTAGATAGGCAGATCTATTAGGCGGCTTTACATTTCGATTTAAAGTGTGATTAATTTAAGTCTCCGTACACTGCCATTGTCACATTGTCTATGTCAACCTCAATATGTCATAGACAATTTCAAGTTCCACAAGGGAACAAACACGACTCAACCGTTGCCGTGATGCGTGTTGCATAATTCAAAACTGGTAAATGCTCTATGGACTCGCGAAAATAGATTTCTTATAGATTTCTTATAAATTACATAAGTCACGTAAGATTTTAATAACGCACTCAATAACTTAATATTGTTCGATTTCGCTGATTATGTAATGGTACGTTCTTTTTCTTTTACGTTATGAAATATGTTGATTAATTGATTTTCATTAACGTAACATTAAAGCCTACAGGTTAATTGAAGTGCTATAATTTCTGTCAGTATTGCTCGATTTAGTATTTTATACGTAACGCTGTAAGTCCGGTCACGTAAAACAGTAATTGTGGATAAAGGAAGCTTCATAAAAAGTGACAAATAAAGCGTCCTATCCAATGTAAGTGGCCAATAACGAGGCAATGAGTACTAGCTATAGGTTTCTGAACGTAACACGGTGGCGTTGCGGTCAGCCACGATGCGACGACGTGCTCCGAATTCAAACTGATTCATCACGATTCTAAACTAAAATGGCGGCCTGTCAATGCTTTCCTTGAATGCAATTTTATTGCCTAGCCGGTGTATATTTAAATTGAACATACTTTTATCGCTTTCTTAACTTGAGGCAAATACAGACGCTGATTCAGAAATGTTCCACTATATTGAATTTCGGCCCTCCATATTTGATTAGGTAATACTATAAAATCTACCCATATTAACTGTTGTTACTACTCCCTACTTATAGTGTGTTCAATTCAGAATTTTAATAAATTGTATCGTACAGGTGAGATTAGATTAAATTCTAAGTCATTTCCTTTGAGTAATGACTCGGGGCTCAGCCTTCGGCTTTACATTCAAATGAGTCACACAGACAGTCACAGAACGTAGCATTCCTGACCATTATCGTTTAACCATACGCACTGGCGAGTACACATCTGATTCTTGTCTTAATTTTTAAATCAAACTGGAATATTTGAATTCAGAATTCATTTCTTAGTTTTTAAGAAGTATTGGAATTATCTGTATCTGTATAGTAAAAGCAAAGAAAAGAAAAAAACATCATTGATACTTGGTCCTTAGAATGCAGACAAATGACAAGCAAATGTTTACACTTAGTGACGTCAGTAGAAGTTAAGTACTTTTTAAAACTTGGTACTTAATATGATAGTGCCCACTAGGGCTCTGGCCAACTTAGGAAACATTCATAACCTGAGAAAGATACTAACTAAAGTTCTTCTCGTGCAGTTTCTAAGCAATTCCAAAGTTAGTAATTTTGTTTTATTGTCCTCCTGAATCTATCTGTCTGATGTCCAACTAATCCCATTACGATGCGAGCACATTACAATTCAACGATTCAACTCTTGCGCAGGTGATCTTCGCACACTCCACTTGCAGCATTCCTATGTATATGAATCGCCTAGTTAACTACTAACTATTAATACTGGTTAATACGCCGTTCCATTACGGAATTTAAAAAACTTCAATAGATCTTTTCTTTTTTTTTTTTTCATTTTAAAACCCGATGCAGTGCCATAAAGCCTTATTGATGTACTGGCTGGAAGGTGCTTTTTTTTAATAAATTGGTAATAACGATAATTTATTGTTAACAGGTGCGAATACCAATTTGAAACTGATCATATGTTTCGTCCTCTAAAAGGCCAGTGCTGTGTGATACGAGTCGTAATTTTGTTATGACAAACTAATTAAACAACAATTGCATCATATTGGCATGTTCGGGTAAAAGACAAAATACAAAATAAGAAGTGCGCATTAAAATGTTCTATTTTCCCATCAAAGATAAAAATTTACAAAAGTCAGATGATAGATAATTTTTGTGAAATCATCTCGAGACGATAGTCGACTGCGATTAGATAGCTTCTTTGCCGTTGCCATCAATGACAATATGAAAGGAGCATTTATAAAGATAATATAACGCTCAAGGATTCCATATTCGAGTACCAACCTAAATATAGATACATATTTTGACAAGGTATTATTTATACCATGTTTTTCTGTCTCTGATGTATCAAAACAACTCGTAATTATTTACCAAATACATGAACTACTGCCTATTGTTTGTTTACATTTCGTAGAACAAAACAATTTAGAATTTATCAACGCGTTGTTAAATACATGTAAACAAAAACCAAATAGTCCACTAAACCCGATTTCCTGACTTCTCAATGAATTGCCAGAGGTTCTGCCATATAAGTAATTTAATTATGACATTACAAATATAATTAATACATTTCCATTTACCGGTTCTTAAACGAATTACTATAAAACCGCCTATTTTTAATTTGACCACTTTTTAATCTGTACAGTTCTATCTACGGTGCCAATCGTTGTACCGCACGGAAGCGATCTCTCGGTAAAACAGCTATTTTGCAAAGTCTTTTATCTGTGGTTATTAAGTGCAAAAACAGGATACATCTCATTCTTCGCCGGTTATTATCGACACAGTTTGATATGTTTACGATACTAGAGGACCAGTTCAGAAATGTAGAGCATGAGAAGTGGTGTGAGGAAAATCATTGGCACATGACGTTTGAGGAATGCCTCAATAGAAGTATGGAGACAAAAACGCGTTATTTTCGCTTGGTGTACGTTTTGTGATTTAAATTTCGAACAAATCATGCTGATGACGCCGTTTTTTTGTAGAGCATTTATTTTTTTGTATATTTTTTTAGGACATTGCAATTATAGAACATCATTAATTTTTTTTGACAAGAAGAAATTACATTTACATTATAAGGCATTTATAAAAGACAATCTTTCCTGGACTGCCAGTCTCAGAAAGTGCACGTGCAAATTCCTAGCCGGTGATTAGCCCTCCACATAAGGAAGAGGCTGGACAAAGAGAATTCCTTTACAAAGCTAAATAAAATGTATCTACGGAGACTGGAAAATTATTTTTAATTTAATTCAACTCCTTACAAATGAGGTAGATTACGATACATGTAGAGGTATTTTTTAATTTCTGATGGAAGTCGTTGCTTAGAGAATTTCAATTTGACAACAACAAACATTTATTTCGTTAGCATAAAAGAAATGTCGTCAGAGTTAAATTTAATAAACAAAAGACGACTCGAGATAAATTCAAATTGGCACATTATAAAGTTATTTCAAGGCTTAGACTATTCCTACTAACTAGAAAAAAAAAACGGTTGGCGCGCGAACCTTCCTTAAGCGGCGTGACATCTGCCTCTGAAGAAGCGCGCAATTTTAAATTGCTGGTAATTCGCATCTGCCCGCTGCTACCGTTGAGTTAAATGTCAAACCTTTAATTAATTCCAATGGCACTAGAGTTTATACTTCACACGTCAAGGCCAAATCGTTTAATCCGCATTAAATGGAAAATACTTAAAAAACGTGACTAAAGTAGACAGAAACCAGACACCACAGATGCTACAAACTGTACATTAAAAACAAAACGACGTTCGATTAAAAAAATCCATTTTCGAACACGAAAACACTTAATGAGTTTAATATTCGTTCTGGTCGAATTATCTCGGGGAATGAATTAAAAAGAAGTTAACCATCGGCACGTGGCGTACTTTTTTCATAAGGCACACGCCCGGTGCGCTATCGACCATATGCTACCAACGCGTGCCCTATGAAGGGCGCCTAACCGTGGCAGTAGATAAAATACTCTTTACTCTTACAAGGTGAAGTTCAAACGTGTATCCAGAGTTGTTTTGGACTTGAAATTATACGCAAGTGTTTTTACGAACGAGTGTGTACAGAATTATTTTAAGAATCTATTATTTATGATACTTATGTGAAATTAATTCAGTGATAGACGTTTCAAATTATGAACAGTAAAAGGAGGTGTCATAACTACTGGAGGTTATTATCTCACCTCAGTTCGCCACATAAAATAAGGTAAACAAGTTAATAATAACTTTTTAAGGAAACTGAACAAAGTTTATTAGTATCTAATAAAATGTTAACAAAGTATTAATTCAAATCATTTTCAAATCCAATTTTAATTATTCTGCAATATCGTCCTACGGTTACATATTTTTAGTCAGAACTCAGGATTCTATCGTGTTATTTTAATTTTGTAATGATCGCGGTGATCGCGATAATGGATCGTGTTTTGTTTAAAGTATCAATTGTACTTAACGTGTTCGATATTCAAATAATAGAAAACGGAATAGAATGTCTGCTTAGAAGTATTTGTTAAATATAATGGAACTTCCAAAAATTCGCTGCAGGTCATTTACGGTTGTGTTTGAAATTATAGTGACAGTATCTATTCGAGCCGCCTCACGGACGATTGACGGGCTTATTAAATTATCGTGTCTTTTTTTGTTACGTAACAGTCGTCACTTTCACTGCGGAAGACCCATCTTGAATATTAACTTGTTATGGAAAAATGTAAAATAGACATGAAAAAAAGGGAACTGTATCGAAATTGGAACAGATGTTTGGGAACCAGTAAGCAACGGATAATTGTGATGTTGATAAAAGGGGACGCGCCATCTCTGGAATCCACAGGATGCTCCAAACTTTTTTTTAATTTTCGAGCATCTATCTATTCATAAGTGAATTTTTGTACATCTACACAAGTATTGTTTTTTTTATTTAAAACCACGTTTCATTTAAAATCATTTTGTAACTATGCGTGTCGTTGAATAAATAAGAACATTTACACATTTATATTACGCTAATTAGGTAGGTAATTGGCGACAAAAAAATGCGAGATCGTTTGAACAAGTGCCGTTCAACAAACAGCAAACACAATGCGCGTAGACATTATTATCATCTCTATTGTCCAATTATGAGGTGCCGATATTTTTGTTTAATTTTTCATTAATGAACATGCGCAATACTTGACCTTCAAGTCTTGTTTGATAAACTAATTGGAATGTCAAGACAATTACACACCTTTTTCGAAGAATTTCCAAATTCAATTAGCTAATTACTTACACCATGATGTGAAAATAGACAAATCACCTATGATGACAAAACGTAGGTGATTTCGACTGATAATAATTACCTGTAGACTATCAATTATACGACATACTATGATTACAAACTAATAGCAGACTGAATAAGTTACACAAACTAAAGAGCATAAATTGTCACCCTGTATCTAATCATATGCTACTAAAGGCAGGGGCGCTACTACGACCCCTGGACACAAAAAAGCGGAACTTGGCAACACCTGGCCGTAACCATAGCGATCAAATCACAACCGATGACACTCGCGCGCATTATCGAGCGATGGCGATCGTGTGAATCGTAACGGTTTTGATTAGGTCACTTTTGACAGTTGCATGGGTCAGATTTCTATTTTTGAATTTAAAGTTTTTAAACCAAATTATATAGGCTTTCAGATAGGTTTCCATAATGTAATAGTATGAGATTCTGTTGCAAAATTTGTCGAATCAAGCAAAGAATACGTGTAAAAAATATGTTGATGAACGTGCTATCCGACGGTTATTTGCAAAAACGCCCGAAAAAAGTATACTGTTCCATTTTCGAAACACATACGTTTTATTTGTTGTGACGCGTAAAGGGCGCGTGGCAGACAGCCAAGTGTGGCGTATGGGAGCGGGCAGATGACACGCGACCGTTATGCCAGGTGCATTTACCACCACAATTACAAAAAAAAACTTCATACTCTAGTAGAGAATTTGCAGCCGTTCTAAACAACTTGTTAGTAATGATGTTGCTATGTATAAACGGTAAAAAGAGAATAAATATTTATTCTAAAATATGGTCAAACAGACTTTATGGTGTCGACATTCCTTGTAGTAAAGGTGTGAAGTTGAAAAATAAACATTCGAGATGTGCATTTTATTAGCGACTTGAAATTGCGTAAACTGTACATCTTTGGAAGTGACCTTAAAGCAAAATTATTACGACTTTAATATACTATAATAAACTATGAATTCACCATCGAATACGAACCTGAGTCTCAGGATGGCCACTCTGGCAACAGAGCTACAGATCGAGTCAGCAGTCTTACGAGTTTTTCACAGCATTACTGTGTTCCGGTTTTGAAGGGTAAGGGTGCTGGTGAAATTATAGGCACATGGGACTTGTCAACTTTTGTCTCAGGTTGACGGGCGCAGTGGCAGTGCCTTTCGGACCTTTGCAATTTAGTGGCACTGCAACAGTCATGGACTGGCCTTTAGCTTACAATCAGGCACTCTTGGTCCTCCCGTCACTTGATATAATAAAAAAAAGTTTGCTTACAAGAATTCAAGTTGTATCCAAAAGTAAATACACAGATAATTGAGCATTACATTGAGAATCGTCTGTATCTCCGTCAAATCGACCGTGACCGATGCCAGTCGGTCATGCTTTCGCTGCGTACGCGCATCTTGGGTTTTTAACATACACATTCGATTTATTTGCTATTCAAAGTAGACAATGCAAAGGGAATGTATTAAGTGTGTATTATTATACTTATATTCAATCAACTATAGTGTATGTAACTGTCTGGGAAAGTGTTCAGATATTGAGTCTCAATTTTGCAAACGCGAGCAATACGAATTATCTCGGGTATTCATAAATCCGATACATCGGCTAGATAACACTCCGTTGAAAATAGAATAATGGCTTCTAAATTTGATTGTACAAATCAAAAAAAGGCAGGTGAGACTCAGCTCAGAGCTTTAAATCGCAAAGATTTGAGGGACACTGCCACTGCGCCCGTCACCCTGAGACTTAAGTTCACAACTCCCATGTACCTGTAATTTCTCCAGCACCCTTATTCTTCAACACCGGCACACTAATGCTCACATTATTGTCTGGTGGCAGTAATTCTCTGGACGAACTCTTTCTCAAAAAGCTCTATTGCTACTAAAATACATACATATTACACTATATAAACAATACTAAAAACTTTAACGCTTCAGCATAAATACAAAAATTAGAGAAGGTACACTAAACTATCAAACCTGACAAGAAAAAAATCAAGAAAAAACAAACTTTATTTTTGCAAAACCCGCTTTTTAAAGATTTAACGAATTTATGTATTTAAATATAAATTAATATTATGTTCATTTAGTTGTAAAAAAACGTGGTAGCCTAATGGCTTGACCTACCTCATCCTACAGAAATTTAATTTGAAATCGTGATGAAACCTGCACCTCAAAACACTCGCCTGAGAAGCGACCCGTGCCCAGTAGCGGGACGTATGAATGAGTGGATGTTAATGTTCATTTTATTAAAATCATGATGATAAGAACTAAAGTTACGCTTTATGTTTGTATGTCTTGTAATCTGCAGTGCTAGCAAGACTGGGCGCGACTTGTGCCAGAGCGACAAAAAGCTGCTATTCTTGCATAGAGAACGCGCTTCAATGTCGCTCTCGCGCAAGTGACGTCCTGTCGTGCTAGCCCTATTGACGTACCTATAGGCAATGTACTGTCTTGTCGTGGTGAATAAATATTTGAAGGTGGTTGTTCAAGGCATAAAGTAACCCAAACCTAGTCTTTCTAGCGCCCTGTTTAAGCGAGCCGCAAGGCCTTGCTGTCCGCCGCCCTCACGGGCTGCGGGTGGCCGCGGAGTCCCGTATTGGCGCGTTCGTGTGCCAGCGTCATTCATAACCATTACTTATTAACTTTGTCACGCACAACAATTCAATTTTAATTAACAATTCACATACAGGTCAGGAATTCAATCTGACGGCCGTCAGTCAAGTTAATGTACAGCGTAATTAAGAACACACTGTTATACCTACTTATTACTGTTGATCTTACAAAACCAGAAAACATCAATTGATCGCATTACGGACTTTAGTATTTAGTTCACATTCATAGATCGACTACGTTAATGCGATTAGATAAAGTAAATTTGACCTGTATTAAAGTGGCTTAGGGTTTATATAACATAATTCCAATAGACCTGTCTGAGAATTTGTTCTTCAACTTTGTAGTACGTGAGCGGAAACTGTATTGCTTTACAGCTTTTCTTACGAACTTTTTGCATCAGCTTATTCCCTTCAAATATCCACCATTCGCCACTGCCTTATATTAAATATGCTCAATAAATCTATTGCTCTCGTTACCTATATATAATTCGAATATTGTGAGTGTGTGCGTATAACATTATTAAATTAAATGAAATTACTTTTTACAAGGCAAATCAAATCTCTTAAGCTCAATTTACATCGCTGCGGAACGGAATGGAAGCATTTTCGTATTCTTCTTCTTTGTCCTGGCCTTTCTTTTGGGATCGGTCCTCCTAGCCCGCGTGCGCCACACCGGCCGTCTGCGTAAGCTCAAAGTCTACACCCGTCGTCTTCACGTCTCTTTAGACGGTTCCAAATTAAGTGATCTGGGGTCTGCCAAGCTTGACGTGCTCTTGACTGTACGTTACACAAATTGACATAAAGTTCATTATGCTATTATTACAAACATTTGCTTCCCTTCCATTACGCGGCAGTGTAAATTGAGCCTTAGTGTACGTAAATGTTGATCGTGAAGTAACGGTTGAAGTGTAACAAGTCGTTAATCTTTTAAATAAATATTACTGTACTTTGATGCAAACATTGCATTATCACTGTTGTAATATAAAGTGTAATTATTAAGTAATAAACTTACACACGTTAGGCTATTTAAACTGTTACTTTTTAACTGCAATGTTGAATGCTATTTATGTGATTTAAAGATACAACTTCCAACAAAGCATTTTGACAATTTTCAAGGGCTTGATAAAAATAAATACAAGATTAAATAAAAACTTTTTTCGGAATTTATTTTTATTTCTTAATTTAGAACTCCTACTTACTTACTTACTAAGCAACGGACGTTACTTTTTTAAAATTAGCGATAAAAAATAAAAATAAAATTTAAAAGAAGTAAAAAAGTTAGATGCGGTCATTGACTTACAATTATAGATGCGGTCGATATATTTTTTTAAGATGGAGAAAATGGCATTTCGAGTATTCCGTTTCTCATCTGCAATCAAGAACATCAAAATTTGTCGAATTATTCTAACATTTCCATAGGCCCCATCATACTTTTTTCATCTGATTTTTTACCGATTTGCATCAAATGAGGAAGTGATAGCTGAAACAAAGACATAGGCGCTGATGGTGATGCTTTTAAGTTTGACAATTTTTTTTTTTGATGGGTTGAAAAGGGGTTGAAGAAGTTATGATATAGCTAGTCAAGGTTATAGAGTTAAAAGATATTACGTAGAAAAACAAACCATTTTTTTTTTTAAATGTTCGTCTGAAAGGTACGGCTTGTCAAACCTGTCGTAAGCATGATTATGATTCTCTCACCGTACTTAAATTTAATTGTCCAGTCTGCCCTCCTTATGATAAAGGACCGTTTACACGGGGCCAATCGACGAGCCATTCCATTAAGCCAAGCCATTATTCGCGTCGTCTAAATAGAGACAATCCATTATGGAGTCTCTCCAGATCAATGATTAGAGATAGTCCACTAAATAGAACGATTTCTAATTTTTCGGACCAATACCTTCCCCCGCCACATGTGCATTGAATTGGCTCATGTAATGGCCTTGTGTAAACATCCTGAGCCACTCCACTAGTTTGCCTTTCCGTTTAGTAAAGAATCGAAAAGGAATTGCAATAACGGCTGTAGTGTAGATGGACGTTGTGAATTTCGCACTTTTCACTAGAGTTGCGCTTTGTGGAATGACTCGCCATTTGATCCAAAGTAATCGACGTTTTTAGCGAAATTGAGTTATTATCATATCTGTAGGGCTAGCATGATAAGGCGCGACTTGCGCGAGAGCGACATAAAGCACAACATCTCTGTGCCAGAATAAAAGCAAGTCGCGCCCTATCGTGCTAGCCCTACTGGGATCACCGAAACGAGATCTACGATCTCGTCATCGGTTTTTTAATGTTTTATTTTGTTTCAGTTTTTAAGCAAAATTAGCGTAATATACTTTTTAACAGACTTCAAAAAGGTGGAGGTTCTCAATTCGAATGTTTTTTATGTATGTTACGTGACAACTCACGCGCGATAACTTTAGATGCCAATATGTCGAAAGTTACTGAAATGTTATGGCAAGAATGACAGTAGTTTTCACCTTCAATTACATAAATAATAATCCAATTACCGTTAATCAAGCGTTTAGGACTGCGCTGTTTGGTGTTTATTACGGAACCACCAGATGTTGTTCGGAGATGTCATAATAAAAGACTGGGAACTAAATCTTTGAGAAGGAAACGGTTTTACCATCTAAAGCGATGATTCCTGTAAGCGGTCCATACCACTCTTGGAGGTCGACTCGGATATTAAATTGGGGGTCCATATCGACGAAAAGAATATTCTGATGACCTTTATGGTCGAAGGGCTCGCACACTATTTTTTTTTATAATATTAATGACGGGACGAACAAGTCATGTTCCTGATGGTAAGTTACACGCCCGCCCAGAACACTTTGCTGTGCCACTCAGAGCTTTAAATCGCAAAGATCTGAGTGGCACTGCCACTGCGCCCGTCACCCTGAGACGTCACCAGTTGACAAGTCTCATGTGCCTGTAACTTAACCAGCACCCTTACCCTTCAAGACCGGAACACAGTAACGCTGACATTATTGCTTGGCGGCAGAAATAGGTAAGGTGGCAATACTACCCCGACGAACTCTTTCACGAGGAGCTGTACTGCTATTAAACTGGTTTTCATTTTGCCGCCATCGGCCGGGTCAGTGTAGAAAAAATTATTTTCCTGTATTTTGTGATACCGTCGCCATTGCTTCCGATTTCCATAACACAAGTGCTTCAGTTACTTACTTTGGGATCAGAGCAACGTTTGTGATTTTGTCTAATATTTATTTATTTCTTTATTGGGGGTGCATAAAATAAGATAAGAAATGGGGAGCCAGGTGGATCCCATTTCGGCAGGTCAGTCATAACCAAAATTTTCATCTTCCCTAAATGGAATAATCCACAGAAATATCTGTATTTAGACTATGTATTTTTAAATTTCTCAATCGATAATTAAACCTAAGCAAGTAGCAGCGCGTCAACTGTTAAAGTCACTTTGCAAGTTAAATAATTTGTCAAAATTCAATATTACCCAGTCAGGGGATCTACCAAAGCAAAAAAATATATGTGGTTTACATGGGTTTACGAGACAAAAAGTTTGATCTAAGAGTGGTTACACACGGTGACTTTTAGCAGCGATGCAAACGCTCGTGAAACGCGCGATTGCATCGCTACATTTGCGATTTATTGGTTGCATCGATACAAACGCGCGATTGCATCGATGCAATCGCTTACGAATCCCAAGTGTAACGATGCAATCGCGCGTTTGTATCGATGCAGTCGCGCGCTTACATCGCTTTTCCATCGCTGCTTAAAAAAGCGCGTGTGTGTGAAATTATACGATTAGCGGCTGCATCCCTCATGCCGCTGTGTGTAAGCGCTCTATTATAGCATTGGCTTGTGCTTTTACATAATTATATCAAATATAATTAATGCGCGGCAGTGTGGATAATAGCTGTTTTTAGTTTAAGTACGTTGCTTACAGATATTAAGAACTGTCAGAAATGAATTGTTCCTACTACTAATTTATATACATGTTCGTGATCTTTTTAATGATTTTGAATCCACCTCTTATTCGCAAGACTGTTTCGGCTGAAAAGAACGAGGAAGGAACAACAACAGCTGTTCTTTTAATGGCAACATTCATTTAATCATTCAAATGTCGTATGACATAATTCGGAGTAACATTTCAAAACAACATTTAATTAAAATAACATTTAACGTAGGTAGGTGCATGACTGCATAAACTTATTTTTATTTGTTCATTTAATTTGTTTTTTGTGTGACATTAAAGTTGTCTTTTTTTTCTAAACTTTATTTGATGTTTTCAAATTATGAATTGTGTTTTTTTACTATGGTCTACGCATTGAAATAAACAATTATTAATAAAATTAATTAATTAATTAATTAATAATATTAAGTTTATTCAAACATCACAATATTTTACTAGCATGATATTCAATTGTTTTTGTCAAATTATTCCACTAGTTTATTATAATGATTAATACAAAGATCGAACTCGAAGAATCCTTCGTTGTCTTGGAGCCAAAGACGTGTTAGTTTGAAACATATTTTTAAAAAGGAAAGAAAAATGTAGATTCGGTCGCATTTCCTTATAAAAAGCTTAATTAATAACTAAATATTTGAAATTCAAAATGGCCTCCAGTGAACATAGTTGTGCATGCAAAACAACTCGACGATGATGCTCTGTGGCATATGGACGATCAAAAACGAGACAACTATCTTATATGTTATAGTAATACGAAATATGACTACAACTTAAAACTAAATAAATATTTTTTAATCATTATGTGTTAATAGTAAAAGTACTGTTTACAATTTCCCAGTATTATTTACAATAAAATTATATGACTTTATCAAAATTATTTGTTAAAATCACTTTGTTCACGAAACAATTCAATTCAATTCAAAAGTAATAGTAACAAAATCTTTAGTTTTTCGACCTAAGCTAAGGCCAGCTCAGACGCAGATAAAATTAGATATGCGCAGCGATACATTGCAATAATACTATATCTTATTTCAATTGCAATGGCATAAAATATATTGATAAATTTAATGTCCCCTGTCTTCCCGTGTGTATACAAATGCAAGGGCGACTACAACTGCGGCGCCGCTGTTGTTACGGTGCCGTGTGTAATTATAATTAGACTTAAATATTAATCACTTAATTTTCTGACAGTTTTCGCGGGAAATCATTATCATAAGAGAATTTCATAATATCGCACACAAAATCAGATCAAGAGGAAAGACGCCATTTTGGAAATTCCAATTGAAAGTAGCCATTATTAAATATGTCGTTCCGCAATTCTTGTTTTTTTTTTCTATTTTTGACGATTTGCGGTTTGCGCTTCAGCCACTGACAAGGTTTTTAGTTTTAAAGTTTTATTTTTTTCCATCCTCTAAGTTTAAAACAAGGCAAGATTCCGTAGTTATGATAAACGCTATCGCATACACGCATACGGCTACTAAAGAGTGTGCGGTCCAAGAAGTTCATTGCCTGTCACTTGAGCTGAGACACGTACTCAATAGTGGACTTTATAGCTGTTTATTAATACGACCCTTACATCATCAGAGGATTTCATTTATTTATTAACCAGTATAAAGTTTCTCTTAATCACATTTAAAAAAAACGTGGGAACATCGAAATTGATTTGCTATGGTCTTTAAAAGTATGTAATTTTTGCAATAATTCGTGGTTTTTACTGTGTACAATTGTTTCTTGATGATATTGTTAACATATTTTTGAAGTTGAATATTTACCGATTTCAATGAAACGATGCCATTTTCAGCCGTGACGTCTGTTCGTCTGCAGTGCTTTCAATATGTACCTAAGTCTGAATTAAAATACAAAATAGGTACTGTCTTATTTGTGTCGAAAATATGAAATACGGTATTTTGAGTTCATTTATTCAAAATACAAAATACAATCATTACCACTAATTGGACATCATTTGGAAATACCAATTACAAAATGCATTTTACTAGGGCTATTTCCAGTCCGTATTTCAAAATTCTAAGTGATGGTAATATTGCCCAGCCCTGTCTGTGTGTATGTCTACGATGTGTATATTTAGCAGCAGTAGAGCTCCTTGTAAAAGAGTTCGTTCAGGGAAGTACTGCCACCTTACCTATTTCTGCCGCCAAGCAGTAATGTTTAGCATTACTGTGTTCCGGTTTTGAAGGGTGCTGGTGAACTTACAGGCACATGGGACTTGTCAACTTATATCTTAGAGTGACGGGCGCAGTGGCAGTGCCTCTCAGATCTTTGCGATTTAAAGCTCTGAGTGGCACTGCAACTGTTATGGATAGGCGTGTAGCTTACCATCAAGCTCACGACTTGTTCGCCCCGTAACTTAATATTATAAAAAAAAAATATGCCTGATACGAGTGTATTATCGTTTTTTTTTTCAAACAAAGAGAGACTTTAGTTGACCTGCTATAAGTTTACAGATAACGAATCCGATGTAAATGAAGTAATAAAACTATCTTTTCATTGAATAAAAACAAAGTGATTTTTATTTTAAAGTAAGCACAAAATTTTGCATTCAAACCAGTTGTGCGAAACTAAAGCTTCTCTACGAATGTCATATTAAATATTTCATGGGTGCGTTTAATGTTAGAATGTTGGACATTTCTAGTTTTGTTTTAAAAAAGTTGATGTCGTTTTACTCATTAGGTAACGTACTTACAATATCAATTTAAAGGTTTCTAATATCTCTTATATTTACGTAATAATCGCCTGAGCCCACTTAACGACTACACCCTGTATAAATTTCAAATTTTGTTTAAAAGTTTCTTATCTTGAAGAATGCTAACATAGGAAAATATAAAGTATATACCATATAGAATATAAGTATACAAAGTGTGAGGTTCTAAGTTGTAATAAATAAATTAACTAACGGTAAACAACCGTATACGTACGATAACGCCATTAAATTTAACTATACTTGTAATTGATATGGTTTTATAGTAAAACACATTTTTATATTAGCGCTGTTGTACTCTTGTACCACTAGCCATTTTTCCATCATGCTAACCAACTGTGAAGACAAATTTAAGATCATCATCAACCCATTATACGTCCCACTACTGAGTAGGGGTTTCCTCTAAAGTTTAGGCCATAATAAACTATGCTCTAGTTAAGTAAATTACAGGCACATGGGACTTGTCAACTGGGTTACGGGCGCAGTGGCAATGCCCATCAGATCTTTCGATTTAAAGCTCTGAGTGGCATTGGAACTGCTGCGGACAAGCGTGTTGCTTAGCACTAGACGCACTTCTGGGTCATACTTGTCTCTTGGTGTCATAAAAAAATCGCTGGCCCGTTCTTCGACGTGCCGGTGTCATCTCAATGTTGTCGTTCACCAATAAATAAATATAAAATACCGTTTAATTGAGCTACTTGTGAAAAAGTTCATTCAGGGAATTACTGCCGCAAAGCAGTAACGTGAGCATTCTGCATTCCTGTTTTGAAGAGTTAAACTACAGGCACATGGGACTAGTCAACTTTTTGTGTAAAGGGTGACGATTGCAGTGACAATGCCACTCAGATCTTTGAGTGGCACTGCTAATGTTATGGATAGGCGTATGTCGTTTACCAGGTTTAAGACGTACTTAAGTTTAGTGCAAGTAGACATTAACGTCATAAAAAACACATTCAAGTTATGATTAAATATTTCATAGCCCACAGTAACATTTTCTTTAGTTTAGTACAGTTTGCTGATTATATGCGACTCATCCGAAGAACAGAGTCCGATGTGATTATATAGCGAAAAAAGAATAAGTGGGTTACGAGAATAATTTCGTTATTCTAAGGCCTATGTAAAGGTGTTTTGAGAATTTATATATCTTATTTCGTTTCGGAAATATGAAATGTAATAACTGTCGATCTGACAACCACAACGAAGAAGAACGAAAAAGAACGAAATGTACTATGTCCTGAGAACAAGTAGTCTTGCACATAGATCTTTGTTCTGCGGATGAGTCGAAATGTTCCTTAAAGCTCTTTTAACAAACACAGTAGAACTCAAACAAATGTTGACTTCATTGTTTCCAGTGAGGCGTAGTCACAGAAAATAGAGAGAGAGGAAGCCAGCAAGGGCCTACTACAATGGGAAAGGTCGAATACTTGATAAAAATCACAAGGCCTTGCTTTTAGGACTTACACACTTACTAAAACCTGGTGGGTTTGTAGTCGTATTAATGTAATACGTTCTCTGTGTGCTTACATTTTCATGTGGGTGATTTTTCTCTTGATCTTCTCTGATTCGTATGTCTTTTGTTCGTTGTCTCTAAACGTATATTTTTTGGGTTGTGTAAAATGTGAATCGATTTTGTGACATTCTTTTTACTCAATATTATCTTGTCTAATGTCCCTATTCTTCGTCAAGGATTTTTGTTGGCATTTATTTCAAGGTAACCTTAAAAGTATATTCAAGATGTTGCTTATCTATAAAATAACGTAGTTTACCTTGCCCTGAAAACTTCATACTTGGAAAAAAAAAGTTTTTTTTTGAGGCTATTGATAAATAATCTTAAAAATACATAAATAATCTTTATTTAAATAATACTACAAATACTTTGAACATAAATCTCTTTCTAATTTAGCAATGTAGATATTAACTGTTTTTGTATATTAAATAAAAAACCATCTAATTAACACACAAAAAAAACCGTTTTGCTTTAAACAATTTTTATAAAAAAAATTCTCCTGATACTTTCTTTGGTTTCAAGCTCATTCGAATTGACGACCTCAGTGGCCCAATAGTTTGCATTGTGGTTACTGAATGAGGAGGTCCCAGATTTGGTGGTCTGGATATTCTGGGTAGTGCCCGGAGTAAATTCTGTTGCTCTGGTATTCATAGTTCAGGTAATTCCACAGTTTTCAGGTAATTAGTGCGGTTGTCAGAAAAAAAAAATTATGATACTAAGCGATGGTAAAAACAAGTCGTGCGCGCCTGATGGTAAACGACACGTCTGTCCATAACTGTTGAAGTGCCACTCAGAGCTTGAAATCGCAAGGATCTGAGTTGCACTGCCTCTGCGCCCATCACCCTGAGACATAAGTTGAAAAGTCTCATGTGCCTGTAATTTCACCAGCGCCCTTGCCCTTCAAAACGGGAACACAGTAATGCTCACATTACTGCTTGACAGCAGAAATAGATAAGGTGGCAGTACCTCCCCGGATGAACTCTTTCATATGGAGCTCTACTACTACTAAATATAGCCGTTGGCTCCAATGCTTTTTTCTCGAGAAACTAAGAAAAATTAAGAAAAATAAAAAGTTCGTTATCCCACAGCCCCTATTACTATTTAGTAAACAAACGTGTTATCGCCCGCATATTTTTCGTATTAAATTCGATAATTCGTGTGTGCTCAATATTACCCAACTGTTACGTAAAGAACTACTGATTTTTACAACCTACTAGACAGGTATATATGCTAATAATAATCCTAACCGTTATATTTGTTCGCATAATTTGACTTCTCACTGTGTTATTGGGTAACTTCCCATTTGTCAGATTGATTTTTATTAATGGAATAAAAAATATAATGTGCTCTGAATAGGAATATTCACGTAATAATTTATTTTTCAGACAACATAAAACCATATCTATAAGTAATTAGTAACAGGCTTACAAACGCACACACATAACGGACACACTCGACATAGCCCCGCACTAGGGAAACCCTGTGTCGCGGGTGCCATGGACACACGCATAGACAACCACAAATTACACCCATTCACGAGATAAATAAATATAGGCCATACAAATACTTCTCCTGACCCGGGAATCGAACCTGGGACCTCCGCGGAGGCAGTTTTAGTAAACTATGTTATAGTCCGTCCAACCATTTATTTAACTTTTGACAGCTCGAATTGTAATCAATTACTGATGTGCGTTTCCGATCCGCTTTTTTATAACAATCGATTTTATGTATGAAGAAGTTTTAATCGTGAAGGTGAGCGGGTCCAAAAAAGAAGATATTTTCTGATTGTGATCGTGATGTTGCGTTTGACAATTTGTGTACTCAAGAATTAATAAAACTGACGATTCATGTGATGATTCCCGTTCATATAGAGAAGAATCCGACGATTCATTATAATAAACAATAAGAATTTATTATAATTATTTATAATTTATTTCATTTCATTAATAATTTATTAGATAGGTACCAAAATTTATCAACTTGTATAATGTTCGTTACATAATCTGTTGGCTCGATAAATATCGAAGCACGTCGCTTTACTAGAATTAAAAAATAAGAGTCCAGGAAGTATTATTTGCATTTTTTGTCTATAGTTGTATGTCAATAATTACGGAACTTCGGAGGCATGCATAATGTTAAAAGTTAAATAATGATCTGCCGGAATGTAGCAGCAGTAGAGCTCCTTGTGAAAGAGTTTATCCAGAGAAGTACACTAACACCTTACCTATTTCTGCCGCCAAGTCCTAACGTGAGCATTACTGCGTAAAGTTTAGATTTTGAAGGTAAGGGTGGTTGGTGAAATTACAGGCACATGGGACTTGTCAACTTATGTCTCAGGATGACGAGCGCTGTGACAGTGCCCCTCGGATCTTTGTGATCTCTGAGTAGCGTTTCAACCACATTTCAACTGTTATAGACAGGCGTGTCGGTTACCACCAGACGCACGAATCACTGGAAGCTAGTTTTTGTCAAAGCATAATCAACTTTATGTCTATTGTGTAACGTCCAAACTAGACACGAACCAAAACAAGGTCGCGCATCTTCCGGAGAATTCTCACGCAGTCTCGAGCTACGGTATAGTATCTCATTTGTACGTTACACAAGTGACATAAAGTTAATTATGCTATGAACAATTTTGGTACAAAAATATGCTTCCATTCTGTACAGCGGCAATGTAAATTGGGGAATTCAATCAGCACGCATTAGCATCGCGTTCGTGCTAACTCAGCAACTAGCGCTAATACTGCAATCTTGCAACTCTGCGCTGGGTTGCGGCTCGTAAGATATAACAATAAATGAAATATTTTTATTCAATATAACGCTGAACAGATATAATTAATGTATGGTATATAGACTTTTGACATATTCTTGCATGATATAAAGGTCATTGGGTATAATAGACGATTGATATAACAACTTTCAATGTAATATACCGATGGCATAGTGAACACTTTATATAAATATTTCAGATATAGCATTCACTGAGTATAATGTATTATAAATATAATTCCGGTTTTTTTAGCTGCAATGACGAGCACAGGGAGGAGTGCGAGGCTCGAAAACACATAAAAATAATTTTATAGAACTGATACTTCCTCTAGGTTAGGTTAGAACTGCGACCATAATGGTGCGCGACCCGAGCGAGCGAAACGCGCGTGCCGCGGCAGCGGCCAGCGGAGCGCCAATACTAAATTTCGACGCTAAATCAGTAGATGTTTCGATGACAAATCCTAGTTTTGGTATGAAAATGTTGTTATTGATGGACATGACTTGATGTGTATTATTTTTTGATATGCAAAGAAAAAATGTGTTATATTATTTAATACATTATACTGGTAATACTTATACCATTATGTCTAATGTTTGTTATACTGAAGGTTTATATACAATGTTATTGTATTATGCATTCCTTACAAATTATATCAAATGTTGTTATACCATATGAAAATAGATTATTTGTTGTTATATCTTTCATTACACACCCGCTGCGCTGCTCATCCTTTGACGCTATCTAAGACACCTAAAGACATGAAATGCACCTACAACGACATTCACACACCTTGACACCCTACACACCCCCTACCACGGCACCGACACGAATGTCGACACGATCATTCTAAACGTACGCAATTAACAGTAGTTAAGAGTCATTACAAGCCGTTAAACGTTACTCAATCAGGACGACAGCGATGCGATGAACATCCCAGACGAGCCGTGGTGCCGTACTGCTAATTAGGGTAATTGAAAAGTGACGGGTGTGCTCAAAATTGGGTAATAAGTGGTACGCAAACTATAAGGTCGTTCACTGCGTCTTCAGTTGGATATTTACCTTTAACCTACAAGTAACGCCTTTTATGGAGGTATTTACAGCAACGCTGCCCTCCTAATCATTTTAATCGATATTTTTAACTTATCTAAAATCAGCTAAACAAGATATACAACCCCCTATAAGCGGTTTTTTTAAATATCTTAGTTTCATTTTTATTGGTAAACGAAATCAGTGTAATTGACATTTTTTAAAGAAAAAGCTAAGATATTGGCATATCTCGAAAGTTACCAAAATGTAAATGCGTTAGTTATGACTGTTGAGCGCATCTCTAGAGCCTCAGCACTATTCCCGGCATTACTATGGCAACCAATAATAGGTATTCAATTCTCAATGGTGCATACAGATTAAGCGATTTTCAGTCCTATATGGTGTTTCAACTTAAAATAATCTTAACATGGTAGCAGAGCGTATAAATAAATAATAAATGTTTAATTATTTAATTAGGTTGCGATACACAACAAAAATATATATAAATAATTTATAAATAAATTAAAATTAAAAATACATAGATTAAAAGACGAAGAAAATGGCGACTGCGGCAACCGTACTTCCAATATTAAATGAAAAATCAAATTTCAGTAACAGGAAATTTCGTCTGAAATTAATACTAGATGAAAAGCAAGTAAGTTATGTATTGGTAGAGAAAAAATGCAATGTCTGTTCTGCGGTTTCTAACGCAACGTCAAGACCAATTTAAAATTATAACCTTTATATTTTGGTGAAATCACAGGCACACGGGACTTGTCAACTATGTCTCAAGGTGTCGGGCGCAATGGCAGTGCCCCTCAGATCTTTGCGATTTAAAGCTCCGAGTGGCACTGCAATTGATAACAATTCAGTCCATAAGGACAGGCGTGTAGCTTACCATCAGGCGCACGACTTTTTCGAAATCTACAAGGATGTACGTTAAAACAAATGCACGTCTTAAACAAGTAGTTAATGGCTAAAACTACATTACTTGCATATTTCCTCCTTCCATTTGCATAAAGTTATTCACTGTGTTGCCAGGTGTCTCGGCTTGCCCGAGACGTCCCGATTTGGGTAGTCTAAAAACCCGTTATTTTTCTCGTATACTTACTTGCTAAAGTGTTCTGTTCTAAAATATATAATTATAACTATTTTGTCGTTTTTACTGTACACAAACAAATATTTTTTATTATTTCCTAAACCTTTACTTTCTAAACTTGAACATAAAGTGCGTTAGAACAATGTAACTTTCGTTTTTTTTTTTGCTTTTTCAACCTGGTCTCAAAGTAGGAAATTCCCTGTGCTATGAATACCAGAGCAGCGGAATTCAATCCGGGACACTACTCAGAACACCCAGAGCAGAATCAATTTAGAAAACTTCCGAAATCGGTTCTACCGAAAATTGAAACCTACTCATCCAGCGACCATAGTGCAAACCGTTGGGTCAACGAGGTATAAATGAAAAATGTAATTTGCATTACCGCCTCTGCATGTTAAAACCACAAGTCATCCTGGTGTTTATTTTAAACCTTATATGACCACCCAAACTTGCACAGGTTTGCGATTACATCCGTTGAGAAACGTGATCCTAGCTTTATCTTACTCCGGGAGTCAGCATCATATGCTAATGCATATTATAAACAAATATTATTCTCACAGCTTAACCATGTACCTATGTAACTTCTTAACACGTACACATTTTGTTTGCATTCCTTATTTAATAGAATAAAACATATGGCACATTATTGATTTGAAGTCAAAATTTTCGTTTTTCTATTGCTAGAAATAATTACGTTGCGTCGTTGATGGCATTACTGGATCTAGCGTGAAAATTGTTATGATTATGAAAATTTAAGTCACATGTTTATCACAATTTACATAACACTTGCTTAAACTCTAAGTTCTGTAAACTTTCGAAGATAGTGACTAACGCACACTTCATTTACTTTAAATGTTAGAGAATGAATCAGATACATTGACTCATAAGTAATAATTGACCGACTACTCATTTAGCATTGCTGGTGATTCTGATATAGGTATCTTTATTTTGTAATATACATTTGCTGTAGCAGTTAGTCTTATTATACTCGGACACCTGCACTCGTGAGGGCATTATGAAGTCCACAGATAATGTTAGTATTACTGGGCTAATAGAATGACGTACCATCGTGGACAACGATTGAAACGATTGTAAAAGGAATACACACATTCTGGCCTATTAGGAGAGCTTTAGAGAAATTTGATAATATTAGAGTGTAAAGTTTAACACTGTTTTGGCTATTAACTAATCAAACTAACTGAACATTGAGAATCGTGAATTGTAAGCTTCCAGTAAAATTACATGGTATTAAAAATTCACAAGTTCAGGAACTATTAAATTTAGAATAACTGGTAAAAAACATTAAAAAAAACATGACACTAGCAAAAATAACAAATTCCTTGCTGATGTTATTACTTTCAATATAATCTTTAGGCTTACAGGCCCCTCTTACAATAGAAGTTAGATCGAAAATTTATTTCGTCTTCGTATCCGTTCGTACTTCGCGCTTCAAGCCTAGGACTTATTTAAAGTGTTAGATCGGCGACTAAGAGATGGACTGTGATCACCACTTTGGATCGTGTCTGGTTCAGCAAGTGTCCGTTGCCATCCAGTGAGGCAATGCTGCCAATATAATGGGAACTTTTGAGCCAGTCACGATACGGGGTGGGATGTTCTTAGGCCGTTTTGCGTATAGGTCCTATGTAGAATCCTTTTTTTAACCGACTTAAAAAAAGGAGGAGGTTCACAATTCGCTTGTATTTTTTTTTATGTTTGTTACTTGGTAACTCCGGCTATTTTGTGAACCGATTTGGATGATTCTTTTTTTTTTTTTTGTTGGAAAGAAGGACCTCCGGTCCCATTTCATTTTGGAGAAAATATTCCATCTCTAAGGGTGGCAAAATAACCACTACCAGGGGAATGTGCGCGCAACCGGATTGATCAATCCGGTTTCGCGCACATTCCGGTAATCGATTTCAATAAAACTTCGCACATAGATTTTTCAAGAATTCCACGAACTTTTGAAGTCGGTTTTATTATTTTGTCATAATTTTTTTTACGAATTCTCCTGCAAATCCCAGTTTTGTGTTCTAATTCATTATTTGAATGAAAATCGAAATTACGATAATGGTCCGCCGCGTCTACTATTAACTTTGATTAATGACAACCTTTCCGCAAATAAAAGAAACTATTAACAACAAATTTAAACCAATTATCAAACAATGACCGTTCTACCTAAGAAAAGCTTGCATAATCGTAATATTAGTTTCCTTCGGTCATAGCGTGGTCATAGCATATGTAGTTCAAATATTAAGCCAATAACAATTGTAATTTTAGGATTCTATTTTTTAAACAGTTTCTATGAACAAAATGTAATATGTGCAATGAAAACACAATTAGACCGTGAACAAATAGGCTCTTATTGTATAAAGATGAGTGTAAAAATTTATTAATGGATTTGTGAACGATTCTATTAATGCCGCAAAAAAACAAAAAATGCGAATTGTTTATCATTTTCAATACGTGCTAGATATTACTTGTTTATTTAATTTTATATATAGTGAATAGACGCGAGCTGTGGATATTACTTTTACTTGATAAAGTCTATTAATTGTAGGGTAAAAGAAATGTTAAGTATGGTTTGCGCCGAGTTTGACCTTTCAACCGGTTTCTATTTTCTAAAGGCGAGGGGAGTCAAAATCACAGCCACGGTATGAATGGCTTGCACTCCAGTGCAACACAAAAGATCTGCAACGGATTTTAACATCTGCCTGTCGGTAAAATTATACCATTATTATTACTGTCAAGGACACAGATTCCATTTTAAAAAGATCTTTTTGCTTAGAATCATCATGGGCACACAAACGTCGTAAATTCCCATAATTATTTAACAACAAAAACTGGACAAATAGACAATGTGCCCTCGGCGATAGAACAAGCGTCACGCATCGCTGCACGTTCCAAACTTTAGTGTTATAATGGACCAAGAAATTACGTCATTTGAACCGATCATTACACCCGCCACCTTCCCACGAGTCATTTACCTCTCAACTCTTTGTTTCAGGATGTCAAACTTTCAACGAACACGGAGCAAGGTTTGGTGGGGTGATTCACCGCCGACTATTGGCAGCCCAATTCCCCAAAATCGGCCAAAAGACGAACCCGATTGGGAACCACAATTACCTCATTGGATCGCCAACCAGCATGAAGAAATGAAGAATAGCAGTGAAGAAAATATTGCTCAACCCAACAACGTTCAGATCAATCAATGGCCTTTAAGACATGGCAGCCCAGGTAGCCACAAAAGCCAAGATTCTGGATTCTCGGATTCAGACAGTTCACCACCTCCTTCGCAGTATTACGCTTCACCGGATAGCAGTGACTCGAATAAAAATAAGTCGTCCAGTAGCAGCGATTCCAATAACAACGAAAATGTTACTGTTAAACTCGCTGAAAACTTCCAAACCACACCGAGCAAAGATGTTGTTGACAGTCCAAAAGCAAAAGACAATGTTAGTAGCGGAGCTCCAACTCCGAAACCCCGACTTCGAAGTAGTAGTGTAATACAGACTCCTTATGATTTGCAAAAATACTACGAAATTCATCACGATGAAGAACACATACAATTATTGAAGGACAAAGAACCAGAAGAAATCAGTAAACCTGAACCGAAATACCCAGCACCCACGAAAATAATCACCGAAAAATCTATCAAAGACAAAAGTAATAAGAATTTACCACCGAAACCTGTTATTTCTAATCCTGTGCCTAATATAATGTCAGGTACTAAAGTGGAAATAAATATATCTCCCCCAACTAATATTAGTAATAAAGAGAATACTCCAAATAGAAGTGCAATACAGAAAGATACCAAAGAAATATCAGATAAGAATTTAAATGTGATAAGTCCATCTAAAAAGTATCCTGTTAAGAAATCATTTGTCTCGAGCACGGAAAGCATAACCAAAATTAGTAAGGTAGCGAAAGTAAAAGATTTGGAAACCAGCAAAAACAAAGCGGATGAAAACTTGGAATATATAAAACTGGCTGATAATAATGAAATTGCAGTAAAAAATCAGCCTCGAGTTCGAACACCCATTTCAAATATTTCTTACGTACCGACTGAAAGAATTTCACCGAAAGACTACAGGAAAAGTATGTCATATGAAGAAAATATTCCCATCGACGCAACTCCTCAATTCCAAAGAAATAGATTAAATAAATCATTGAATTTTGAAGCACAGAGATTAGATCAACAAATTTTAGATATTCATGACGGTTACCGTTCATTAGGCCACATAGACGAAGGCGAAGTCGCAGAAGACACTGAAATAGAAAATGGGGAATTTCACAAACCAACAAAAGCCATATTAGGGAAGAATATCACCGATAGTTTGCATTTGAAACCAGCTGGCAAGAAATCTGGTCTAAAGGCAAAACAGAGATTAAATGAGAAAAAAGTAGACAAGAAAGAACTGTTCAGATTATTTTCTGGGAAAAGAGAGAAACCACAAGTTGTTCAGACATATGCTGGGGGAATTCTCAATGGTAGCAAAGAACCGACTCTTGATTTGCCGAGAGCTCAGGAGCAAAATTCTTGGGTAATTGTTGGTTATCCAGAACAAGAAAGGCTAATACCAAGTTACAACGAAAGACTTGTCGCTACAGATAGTGACATTAATTTAAAAGCAAAAGATGTGGCGGACGAGGACTTATATCTTAAGAACAGAAATTTAACACCACCTCCAGAATTCCAAGATAAGCAGACGCCCTACGAAGCAGATTCTAAGACCGATGGAAACTTAACACATGATTCGAAACGAGAGAAGTTAAAAGAGATAATATATGAATTGAATTTCGATGATGTTCAACTAAACTTAGCATGTACTTCGACGCCAAAAATGCTAGCGCCTCACGAATATATGAACGGACCAAAGAGCAATAGGAAAACTTCGCTTAGAGCAAATTTACTGGACAACTTTAGCAGCGGGTAAGTTGTTGACATTTGTTTACGTTAACGTTAAACAAGTTTGCAATCTTACTTACAATACTTGAACTCGTGTTCAATCGCCGGATTTAAATTGAGGAGGCCATAACAGTAGAGTACAGTGTATTCGAATGTTAATGCTTCGTAACTAAAACTAAATTGTAAAAAAGAGCCGTTTTATTATTATTTATTTACTAGACTTATCTTCCCTGAAGATAAACGTGGAGATACGTTTATTTTCAGGGAATCTAATCTCTTGAGGAATTTATAGAGATATGATACTTAACTAAACCCCAAGTTGAAGATTCTACTTTTGCATACTGACTCATATAAAGGATTATAAATACGTGGATTATTTTAACTACCAATATTTTCCACAGATTGGTTCTGAACAACAAAGACGAGATTCTATACCGGGAACGTAGTATCGATCAGACTACATTAGAAAGACTCTGCGAGAGAAAACCTGAGCCAGTACAATACTGGCTTTGCGACCTCATTGGTTCCTGTGAGAACGAATGTATGACAACCCTACAGAGCAAGCCCTTGGGGACCGAGATGAAGGCAACGGTATCTGCCAGCTCTGCCACAATCACTGGGAACATTAAGAAGGTTCAAACTCATGGACAGATTATCGTGCATCAATATAGTGATGTTATTAAGTAAGTAATACAAAAATTGTATCATTCATTTTACCTCCAGAGCTGAACAACTCAATCTAACTATTCGGAAATTCTTGTCGGATAGATTGAAAGTAGGTAACTAAGAACTTAAAAGCGTAGAATAGCAATCAAATAAGTGTGTACGTAACATAAACATTTTTGGGTAATGTCCCACATAAGATATTACAAAACGTTCGTAAAAATAAAAAGAAAGAATGTTTTAATAGTTTTGTTAAGGTTTGTTACATTGCAAAATGACTATAGAACACGAACCACGCGAGAGATCGGACTTAACACGGCTGTTAGCAATGACTATAACTCGGATACTACTAAACCAGCCTCCCATGTAAATACACTTAGCATTTGCTTGAAATGTACTAGAAACACAAAATTAAAAATCACTTATGTGAAAACTGGTAAGAAATCCTTAATGACACCGCCTATCTGGGTTTAATTTCCAGAGTTAGTATCACAAAAGATAAAGTATAAACCTAATGTAATTATTTACGACCTTTCGCAATTAAAAGAACTATAGTAATATTAGCGAGAGATTGGAATTGGATATGTAGTGGTATGCCGTTTGCATATAAACAACCGCAAATTCTTCAGTAAACAAACAAATACCGCTACATATGCAAATATGTAGCGCTAATTGTTTGCTAATGTCACTATGCAATCTTTAATCCTTTAGCATGTAATTCAGCTTACGAGTTTTAAGATGAACAAAATTTGTATTTTTTTTCCGCAGGCAAATCGAGTGCAACACGTCAAACGAAGAACAAATCTGTCTATTAGTAGCAAATATCAACGAATTCGTCCTAGCTCATAGCATAACGCTCAACACCAAACCTCCTGGTGAAACTCCTGAACGATGGGACAAGATCAAGAAGTCTCTTCAGTTATATCTACAGAAACTTATCGATATAGGCGAAGATGTGAAACTTGAACTCAATGAGAGTAATACGCAGTGGTATGTTGTATTAAAACATCTGGACACCCTGATTGGCATCTTCATGGAAACAACGAAAGCTGTCTTGGTGCAACAGATGAAGGTAGGGCTAATATATGGGCAGGCGTGTAGCTTACCATCAGGCACACGACTTGTTCGTCC
>NW_020653344.1:2121434-2157743 GCF_003589595.1 Hyposmocoma kahamanoa
TTTCAGTACAAATCGGCAATTTCATACTTTAACCCCTATTATTAACACGGCGCTACCATAATATTTCGACAGAAATTCACGGGAAAAAGTGAAGTTTATACTTTTATGCCAAAACCATCCGAATATCCGTCATTGTAAGGTAGACCTAATAAACAGGGTTCGAAATTATAAAGAATTTATTTTCTTTGATAATTATCCTACATATATCCGATAATAATCCATGCCGATGCAGTTTTTCCTCTTTCATTTTTGACTAAAAATTAGTACAACAGTGAGAAAACTAGACAAAAATGGTGAAAAATCTTTGTGAAAACGATTTGGTTTTTTTTTTGAGATGGACATTTGAAATTTATTTCTTAGAATACGTCTCTGATAAAAAACATTGCACGACATTGCTAGCGGTAAATGCTAAATGCTTTGTATTAATTAATTTTATAAATATCGGGATGATTATCAAGGTATATCTACCAAGATAATTGTCATGATAATTATCATTATCATAATTGTTATAACTATCATGATAATTATAATTATCATCGATAATTATCACTTCAAGCCCTGAGTTAGGTTTAAAAGCATCCGAATATCCGACCACTAGTTAACCTTCGTCCCATCCGCAGGAGCAAACGGCGTCCCTGCTGGCGTCGCTATGCCGCGTGGCGCGCTGCATCCTGCCGCTGTCGCGCAAGGCGGCGGTGCCGGCGGCGCTGGTGTGCTTCACGCGCGCGCCGCCCGCGCTGCAGCCGCGACACGCCGAACTGCGCGCGCTGGCCCGCCTGCACTGCCACGCGGCCGAGGCCATTTCCAGGTACGGCTGCACCTCCAATGGCATTCTATATTATATATTAATATTGCAGACCAAAACGACAAATACAAAAAAATAGACAAGATACTGTCTTATAGATATATAATTGAAAATTCTATAATATTTCCATATATTATCAACAAGTTCAAGTTTGCGACAGATGATATTCAGTTTATGATATTCTCTCATTACAAGTTACCCGTGTCCCAAGAAAATACCTTCTAAGGGCATATGGTAGTATCGTATCAGATCTATATACACTCATCTGCACATTTAGCGGGACAAAAAAATAGAATATATAATTATTTTGTTTACGCACACACTCAACATAGCCCCGCACTAGGGAAACCCTGTGTCGCGGGTGCCATGGACACACACACATAGACAACCACAAATTACAACCCAACTCACGAGAGAAATAAATGTAGACCATACAAATATTTCTCCCGGCCCGAGAATGGAATCTGGAACCGCTCGGCCACGGAGGCAATTACAATTAAATTGTAACGTTTATATTTATATAAAACACGATACCTCGAAATTTTACAAGAAAACCGCTGTATTCAATAAGTACTTTACGTATCCCAATTATTTTTTTTTATATCAACTGAACTAAATAGAACACGTATACTCTACGCTATACATTTTTCAAATGGCTTTAATTTCGTTTGTAAATAAATAAATTCTGAAATAAAGTCAATGTCCCTGCCGCTCGACCCAAGCAAAATAAACCGCATTCATTCGCACGGAAAAACAATTTAATTCGAGCTGAGATAGTATTGACTCTTTAACTAGTGTTCCTTTAAATGCCGATATGTGAATCACGATAAGGCTTTTTAGGAAACATTACGAACATTACTTATGTTATTGAACCAGTCTTCAGTATGATCTTACTTACGAAAAAATCATATTTCAGGCTTGTTGTAGTACCGGATGTGGCGTACCAAATCGTGCAACTAGAAGGCGTTCCGCACCTAACCCGTTTAGTTAGGTCGCAGCGAGCGCGGCCGCAGTTGCCTGGACCTGCCAGCGTCAACCCTGACCAAACGCTCATACACTGCCTCAAGGCTTTAAGGAACATTTACAAACACCAACCAGATGCCTTTAGAGATCATCAAAATGACGTAGAAGAGATGATACGACCACATCTGATGGAGTCTTTGATGTTGTTCTCAGCGAAACAGGAAAGTTACGTCTAAATTTGGCCGGTTAATATAATTTTTTTTTTCGTGAAATGTATTGAAGAGTATTTATTGACTATGAAATTACTTGCGTAATAAAAAAAAAACAATTCGTTACGAATTTTTAGCGCGTAAGAAATTGAGAGACTGAATTATTTTTTAAGGATTCTGAACATTTTGTGCATGAATTTTGTTACAATGGATTCTTGACATGACTTAACACAGTCGCTTGCAATGCAATGTAAACACATTATTAATTTAAATTATTAGTTATTTTGCACAAAGAATAATCCCATCTTGGCTTAATGATTAACAATTCAAAAAACGTTTAAGGCAAGTGCAAACATATCAATGCAGGCGGCTGTACCTAGAATATACTTAAAATATTATTATATCTATTTAAAACATGACCATACATGCGTAGTTGCTTGTAAGTTGGAAATACTTTACTTTTTTTACTTTCTCTTATATATTGCCATACATTCCACTTTATGTAAAAGTGTTACTGTACATAAAAGTCTAATAAGTAGTATTAAACAGCTTTGTAATAAAAACTTAAGAACGTTATTATTTAGATTTATTTTTATTAATCTGTAGTTGAAGGCTGACATGTTAAATTTTAATTCTTATGAATTTCAAAGTGTGAATAATATACTCCGTGTTACTACTAACAGTATGAATATTACATACGAAAAATCAACATTTAAAATGTATCATATTACTTCTATTTTGTTTTACTAGCTATCATAGTCCTTTTCATGATATACTTAGAGTAAGATCTTGGTAGGCCACAGTGTATCGTAATTGTGCTGTGGTGGTATGTGTGTTTTAATCTGTGGTGTTTTATAAGGATATGGCCCGCACTTTTTAACATCGCAATAGAGATGCGACCACAAGGATCAGTGCCTTATAGTGACATATATTAGTTTATAGTGACAGTCAAACAAATTGTTAGTTTTTGTGGGCTCTAAAGGCGCTGTACAATATTTGCTAAACAAAATTGTGAAGTATTTTGCGCAGTTACTACCGACAAGTCACTGTAAAGTCAGAAAGAGTCACAGTATAGGGCAAAGTGGAATCAAGTGCAATGCACAATGCCACGTAAAGGCAAATTGTAAATACTTCCTAACAAGTGGGAATTCAACCCTTAACCGCAATGTACACTGGCGAAAGTTAGAGTTAGAGTGTTTCATATAATCAGGGGCCATACTTATTAAATTAATTTATTGACGAACTAGTCCTCGATAGCCTTTTTACTTGCTTACACTTCATTAATATTGATATCTACATTTGCCCACAAGTAGAATTACTGTCAAAATTCTACATTAGAAAATCTTAAGTCATTCACATAACGTTTATATTAGCAAGTTTATAAAGGCACAGTTTATATAGTTTGATAATAATAAATTTTTTTATAGAAATCATCAATGTTAACGACATTTTTATACACCATTTTGATACCACCTCTACTTAATTTTATAAAAATTGCATGTAATTATACTTATCGATTGTATTTTATACGTTATATCTGAACTGTAAAAAAAATGCGTTACAATAGCGGGTATCGCCCAGTTGTTATTTGTTCATAATAAAGTAATTATTCAATAGTACGTTTTTTTTTCGACCTTTGAAAATCGCAGACCTTAAGGATTTTCGGAGTGAATATTATTCCACGCAAATGCGGGGAAAAATGATATGCTTTACACTAATAGGTGTAATTATTTATTCGTAAATAACTTCGTGAACCCAAACAGGACGCCATCTTTTGAAAATCTTAATACATAACAAATAGTCGCTCGCCATCTAGTGTTAAGTAGAATAGATGACATTACGATGTAGCGTCATTCAGCCATTAGACACTAGATGTCGTAGCAAACGACGCCATCTTTTGAAATCGTATTGAAACAAAATTGGAAGAAGCGTAGCGTGATATACGACTGGTTGTTTTAAAAGTAAATTAAAACAAATCGAATAAAACATGCAAGCGTTTCATGTTATACTATAAAAAACATTAAAAATATTCTTACATAACTACACAATGAAAAATTTAGCGTCGTATTCTAGAACTCTACTCAAAGCTCAAGTCAGGATTTGAGTATGGTTTAAAGCACTCGAAATCATACTCAAGTCCCTGCCATTATGGTCGTATTTCCAGTACTTGTGTTTCCAGTGCAATCCTGACTTGAGCATTGAGTAGAGTTCTTCTAGAATACGACCCTAAGAGTCGTATTCTAGAACTCTATTCAATGCTCAAGTCAAGATTGGCAACACTGGAAATACGACCATAATGGCAAGGATTTGACTATGATGTCGAGTGCTTTAAACCATACTCAAATCCTGACTTGAGCATTGAGTAGAGTTCTAGAATACGGCCCTAAGTAACCTTAGAGCAAAATCATCCATACGATTGTTTAACATTTTTTGAGTGAACTATGTCCACTGTGGTCTCATGACATGTTCTTAGATCTAAATCATAGACGCCGAGGCAAAATTTGTTTTCAGGCGCTTTGTAGAAGTCTAGACCTCTGCCTATTTTAATTATCCAGCCGGAGCTTAAGCTGAAAAAAAAAATACACCATATTACTACACATGAAAAGAAATTTATGCTTAATAGATGTACAAAAAAACTTGATGGTAGACGGACTCCATGGTTGAGTAGCTTGCACACCGGTTTTCATAGTGTCGCCATCTCTAACGTCCCGGGTTCGATCCCCAGCCGGCTCAATGTAGAACTAACTTTTCTATATTGTCTAGGGTCTGGGTGTTTGTGGTAATGCGTCATTGTTTTCGATTTCTATTACACAAGTGCTTTAGCTACTTACTTTGAGATCAGAACCAACATTATATGCTATTATCTAACAGTTTTATTTAATAACTTCTTTTAAGGGCACAAACCACTGTGTCATGAGAATTTTCTCATATTATATTTCAAAATTTCCAAACAATGATAACCTAGCGAAGTTAAAAAACTAAACTACTACAAATTTAAATATACCTCTGTGTTTAGCATTTCTTTTAATACATGTAATCATAGGATACAAATTCACATACGTAATCTGTCTGTCATGCAGAGTCCCTGAATACTTGACATCCAATCTAACTTTGTATTTACGTAAATCATTACTCAGGTTGCCGAGCCATTCTCTCTGGTCTGCTTCTGATTTGGAATCCTTTGATGTTATTAACTCTATGTGCCTCATGTTAGGACATGATCGCACTAATAACTCACAGAGGCGAAGGAAGTTTTGACACTGAAAAAAATTTACTTTATTATTACTAGGGTAATAAATAATAAATAAATAAATAACGCACACACTCAACATAGCCCCGCACTAGGGAAACCCTGTGTCGCGGGTGCCATGGACACACACATAGACAACCACAAATTACACCCAAACTCACGAGAGAAATAAATGTAAGCCATACAAACATTTCTCCCGGCCCGGGAATCGAACCTGGGACCTCTGCGTGGCAGTCCGGCATGGTAACCGTTCGGCCACTGAGGCAGTTAAATAAAGGTATAACTATAATAACCCACAGGTGAGATTGTGATACAGCAGACGACATCTCAAACTAAGGAATTCCCTGTACTATAACTACCAAAGCAACGGAATTCGCCCTGGGCACTTCCCAGAACAACCTCAATGGCCTAATGGTTTACACTGTGGGCACTGGATGTGGAGACCCCGGGTTTGATTCCCATTAGAACCAATTTTGGAAATGAATAAGTCTTAATTGGTTCTGGTCTGGGTGCTCTGGGAAGTGCCCCAGAGAGATTCCACTGCTTTGGTACTATATCTATAACTTTGCTTTCTAATTTGTTAAAATTATTAATATAAAAAAAGCTTTCACAAACTTCTCACAGATAGCAATAATAAAGAAATTCGTCGGGTCTGCTGGTTCATTCCTTAACTTAGTTGGGAGAGAGTCAGCCTGGTACACTGAAGAAGTTGGTTTGAATCCAGCCAGATTGAATGAATTTCTCTCTGTGTTCAATGTTCATATTAATAATTTAATTTCTAAGTTATGTATTTGAGAATGTTTAGTAGCATGACCTCTTGCTAACTGTGGGGGCACATATTGTGCGAAAACTATGTGTAATCGAAAATGTGGGAAGTCCCACCAATGGGCCAGTGTGCATGTTTATAATAATAATAAATTTATTTATTCATAGAACTTAAACGTTACAAAGTATACAAAGTGCATAATAAAAGGTACAGCCAATATCAGAACATATCCAAGCTGGCACTTAAAAAAAAGAAAACTTGTTCTTTAAGTACCAGCAACATTCCAGTATCACAAAGACACAATCCAAATTAATTGGTACGGACATGTTATTATACAGGTAAAGTTTAACGCTCAATTGTGACAAAAATGTAAAACTATATTAATTTCATTATAATAAGAGAGTAGATGGAGAAGTGCACAAATGTGTTGAGATCATTTATAAGACTACAGATCAAAGCATACAGGCCTCATTATATAACATATTATTGTACACAATGACATGAAATGGAACGAAAAATAATATGAGTGTAAATTGACAACAACAAACCTGATGAAAACTTCTAATGTAAGGGTCTTCAACAGTAACAATATTCACATCTTCATCTAAAAATCGACCAAACAAAGTCTTATAGCTATGGCCCGTCGAGTTGTTCTCAATATTTACTTGTTCGTGAAACTGACCAGTTTCTTTTTGCTGAAGTACTAGCTTTTTAATTGTTTCAGCCCTCTTCATATACTCCTCAACTTTCTTCCTAAGATATAATCTTGTTGACTCATCTGGTTCACCTACAATAACGACTAATATAGAAAAAGATCTTATAGTTACGCAATAAGATTTATGGTAAAAGTTCTCACCTTTAATTTTATCCACTAAAATCTGTAAGCCTTCTTGGTAACAAACAAGTGCTTCCGTATATCGTTTTTTGGTGTCTAACTCCACACCTCGTGTAAGTATATTAATTGCAGCATTTTCAATATTCATGATTTTAGTTAATAGAACACAAAATACAACTTTTTAAGTGGATTATTTACACCACAGAACACTACACTCATAAGGAGATTTAATAGACACAAATTGAATGTTTTGTTTTGGTTGCATACTTGCTATTCAGTGTGACCATATTAAAATCAGATATCCTGCCTAAGGGTCGTATTTTAGAACTCTACTCAATGCTCAAGTCAAGTGATAAGAGTATGGTTTAAAGCACTCGAAATCATACTCAAGTCCATGCCATTATGGTCGTATTTCCAGTGCTTGTGTTGCCAGTGCAATCCTGACTTGAGCATTGGAGTCAGGATTTGAGTATGGTTTAAAGCACTCGAAATCATACTCAAGTCCCTGCCCTTAGAGTCGTATTTCCAGTGTTTGTGTTTCCAGTGCAATCCTGACTTGAGCATTGAGTAGAGTTCTAGAATACGACCCTTAGAGTAGCAGGAAAACCTTAGAGGATGGAAAAAAAAAATAAAAGAAATAGTCTGAGAAGAAAACCGACAAATCCTGCCACACTCTTAGTGCAAAAATGCCAAAATACTGTCAACTTAATTTGTATAAAATAAAGGACTAAAGACTAAGAGACAAAAAAGCATTGACTTACAATTATATGGACGTCGTCGGGTCCGCGCTAAAAAGTGTCCGCACTTGTAAGGCGCTAAAATCGTATACAGAGCGCGACACTCCGCTTTAGTCTTCATTTGTTCTACGGACAGCGTGATACTGCGATGACATAACAATTTAAATTTCGAATAGGTTGACTTGGGACATTTTTTTCGTGGTTTTTGTATTAGACCCGTCGTCCATTTATTTGTAAGTCAATGCAAAAAAGTGATATTTTGCATTTTTTTTTTATTACAATAACATTATATGAATTTGAAGAATAATTTACGTCTAACTAGACGGAAAATGCGCAAGGCACAGAAGAAAAAAGTATATCCATTCTGAACTGGATTCACAAATTTCAGTCAAAGTCAAATAATCTTTATTTCAGATGTAAGCAAATTGCACTTGAAATCATCATAATGATTAAATTCCACTACTCATTCGTAAGGCAGATTCCCTGAGAAGGATGAGCTAGAAACTCTAGATAACTCTGCTCTTTGTAAATATACATTTGAATACATTTATCATTACAATATTTTAGATAAACATTTTAAATTGAGACTATTTTTCATAAAAAAAAAGCAATATTTTTCTTAACCTTAGAGTCTAAGTTCTTAACTTATATAACATTTCCATAAATGTATTATGACGTTACGTTAGTGTAAGAATGTTAATCTCTTTAAACTTATCTCTCAAAGACACTCTGAGGGCTAGATTGTAAATTGCCCTAACCGCACGTTTCTACAGGACAAATATTCTATTAATCTATGTGGCATTTCCTCAAAACAAAATGCCGTAGGAAGGCCGTAGGTATGTCATTAAACTGTCAAAGCAGCTCAAGTAAACCAATCTAGCTGTTTCTGTGTTTGTTAATTAGAGTTGCCTTAATTGAAATTTAATTTATTTTTTAAACCTGTGATAACGCTATACTGCCAAATCTGCCAAATCATGTTGCTAATACTGCCAGATCCATTTTTTTTACAGGGGGAAATCTTTATGGATACCCCTGAGCCCAGGGAGACTCAGGGGTTATTTGGGGACTCTCCCTCCAGACTAGAGGGCCTGCCCCACTAAAACTCCCCCGGGTTTACCTCTCGCCGGTTGAGTCGGCGCCGTGGGATCGGCAATTTCATAAAACGTCAGAACCTGCCAAAGGTAAAACGAAGGGGACCATCCTGCCAAAAAGGCAGTATCCTGCCACATTGGCCACACTGTTGCTATTACAAAAAAAACTATTTGTATAAAACAAGCAAATTACTCATTGTTGCAACCAAGTATTATTATTTTTCTCTTTCTTTTTGTGAAGCTTATGTACGAAATCGTAGACGAATTAATATTTTTTACTTTTCAAATTTTAAATTTTTTTGGATGTTTTTTTTTCTTTTCTAGGCTTTTCTCAGTTAGAGTATCATGCTCAAGTCACGACTTGAGCAGACTTATGATTTCAAGCACTGGAAATACGACCCTAATGGCAAGTACTGGAGTATGATTTTCAGTGCTTTAGGGTCGTATTCCAGAACTCTACTCAATGCTCAAGTCAGGACTTGAGTATGGTTTAAAGCACTTGAAATCATACTCAAGTCTCTGCCATTAGGGTCGTATTGGTCGCAATGGCAAGGACTTGAGTATGATTTCCAAAGTGTTTGGTATATTTTAATTTTGAGTTTCTTAATTGTTTTTTACGTTCGTTATGTTTTTAAACTGATAGCTATACAGCCAATACTCAGTAAAATAAAAATAATTGACTGTAACCTATTATAAATCTATAGGTCGGAATTATATTCAATGCTCAAGTCAGGACTTGAGTATGATTCAAAGCCTAGAAATCATACTCAAGTCCTTGCCATTAGAGTCGTATTTCTAGTGCTTGAACTCATACTCAAGTCCCGACTTGAGCATTGAGTCTGGAATACGACCCTATGACTGTAACCGAAGTCCATAAAAAAGCTAATTTCATGTGTAAACATGGTTAGTGGTTAAGAGGTTATGTTTTCTATTCTTATTTCCTAAATATAAAATCTGAAAAACCAATGTTAATTTGAATTTAATATATTTCACAAAAAGTTATTCTATCTTATAAGATAGAATAACTTTTTGTGAAATTTTTTTACAGTTATACATAACTGTACGGTCTGTCTGTAAAATTTAGTCAGGAGAAGTCGTCTACTCACATCTGAGGTTTGGTCAGGAATGCCCTCGTCTTCCTTTGTCAAAGAAATGAAGGTCGGTCGTCGTCTTTTGTCCAAAACAAAGTCAAAGGTCTACTTTCGAATTCCTGTCAGTCAAGTAAATCTGTATTTGTGGCCTGTCAATCTGGTCAACCATGGAGGCTAGATGTTGGTCATCCATGGAGGCTGGACGCGACATTCCCCCTCCAGTATCAGAAGACTGATACTAGGGTGAGGAGCGGACATCCAGTCTGCACAGTTTCGTCGTCAGTCGTGTGTACAGTCCTTGTCCTGTCTGTACTTCAGCTACACGCACCTGGTGGTCTACTCCTGGGTATACTTTAACAATGCAGCCCCTGGGCCATTGTCCCCGTGGCAGTTGGTCGTCCACCACGATCACAATGTCACCAATAGCTAGCGGCTTATCAGGGGATCGGAACCACTTGTCTCGCCTGATAAGGATGGGCAAGTATTCTCTCACCCATCGCTTCCAGGCGAGGTCGGCGAGTCGTTGGGATTCCCGCCAGGAGCGTCTGAGCACGTCTCCGTCACAAAATTGTCCAAAGGGTGTGGCAACGAATTTGATGTCAGCTTTCAGGAAGTCGTTGGGCGTCAAAGGTAAGTCATCATCATAGTCAAGTGGCACATACGTCAAGGCTCTATTGTTCACGAATGATTCTGCTTCGGCTAAAACAGTACGTGAAAGTCTGTTCGTCTAGAGTCCTATCTTTAAGTGTAGCGCGAAATCCAGTCTTAACACTCCTCACCAGGCGCTGTGGTGTCCCTGGGTGAATAAACTTCCAGTCAATTTGGCGTATACTTCCGAAACGTAAAAGTTTGTCTTTGTCAATAGTTTGTACAGATTGTTTGAGTTCGCGGTCGGCACCGCGGAACGTCGTAGCATTTTCACTGTTTACGACACTCGGACAGCCGCGTCTCGCTATAAATCGTCGCAGGTTATGGGGACTGAGCTTGTGGTTAGGTCACTCACCAAATCAACGTGGACGGCGCGAACTGTAAGGTAAGTATACAAAGCTCCCCTCCTCTTTTCGTGTCTGCGACCTATTTTGAATGTCATGGGACCAAAGTAATCCAAGCCTGAGTAAGTGAGTGGCCGGTGACCGCTCTGAAGCCTGGCGTCGGGTAGCTGTCCCATGAGAGAGAGGAGGGTGGGGCTTGGCCCGTCTGTTTTTGCATACTTGACAGTCGTTCCATGCTGACTTCACGGCGCTCCTGCCGTTTAGTACCGTTGCCTTACGTTGTTAAACACCGAATCTCTGTCAGTGTGGGCGGCGTCGAAGTGGTGCTGGAGGACCACAAGTTGAGTGAACCTGTCCTTCGAGTGAAGCAGCATTGGGTGCTTCGCGTCGTGAATCAGGTCAGCTGACTTGATTCTTCCTCCAACATGAAATGTTTTTTTAGTATAAAGCGTAATAAAAGCACATTGTTAACCACTCTTTTACAAATCAACGCATTAAGTAACTTAAGTACATTTTAAATATCGTCATAATAGAAAAACAATGTTCGGTCTAAAAATTTATTTATACTTCTAACAACATTTATTTTTCTCTAGTCACCAAAACCACCTTTCTTTCACTACTTTGAAAACCGTTCCACTAAATCAATTGAAATTTGGTATAGAAGTAGTGTGACCACGTAGCTAACGTGCAATCAGGCATTTTTGTGTATGTTCGTAGATTACGTTATTATTTTAGAGCTTATGTAACTTTTTGTTTTCGACTAAAATATAAAATTTTCTAAAAATTCGTGACTGAAAAAGAAATGTAGGTACTACCAGAATTTTGCTGCTGGCCTTAAAAACTACCATAAGATGTGTGATTGTTTACACATAAAATTGTAGTGTTGTAATTATTGTAACATCGTCAGAAATTAATATCATGTTGACGAAGTCACTAAAATTTACGATTAAGACTAATTTCTTCAAAGTATATATGTATACGTATATATATAAGTTGTGTTCATTCGAATATGACAACATTCCATTATGACAATTCATCAAAAAGTTTGTCACCCTTGACACGGGGGAAGAGGCACATATGTTTCTCTTAGGGCGCGTTCCCACTATGTCGTCACGTTTTATTATCGTTGGACGACTATCGTGTCTAGCCTGTGCCCATATCACGACTATCTGTCGTGGACGATTTTTTTTCGCTGAACGACTGTCGTGACTAGCTGTTCCCACTAGGTCGTGACCACAATTTATCGTTTCACGACAGCCTCCTTGCCCATCTCTGGCTACGACCCAACGTTACTGCAAAGCGAGCAGAGGGCGCGGGGTACAGGAGGGGAGGGCAAGGAGCAGAATACCTGCGGACAGCGATAAATAAAACGTGACGACAATAGGAGCTGCGACAATCTGTCGTCACGTTTATATCGTGACGTTTTTTTATCGTCCGACGACTGTCGTTCTAGCTGTTCCCACTGTGACGACAGTTTGTCGTTGTAACGATAAAAAATCGTGAACGACAGTTAATCGTGTCGTGCTATATGTGAACAACTTCATTTAAATATACAAGCCACGACACTGTAAACTGCACGACAATCTGTCGTCACGACATAGAGGGAACGCGCCCTTACCCCGTAAGTACTAGGCCCTCTTACCCCAACAATGTTTTTGGCGGTTAGGATTTTGATTCCAATGAAACTCGTATTATTTGTTGTTTTTGGTCTGAACTAATTAATAAAAAATAAAACTTACCGTTTTCTTTACGTGTTTTCCTATAAAAATAATCTCAGCACTTTTTTTCACCGAGATCCAGCTAAGAAAAAATTACGCGCCCATCTCGTATTTTTAGACTACACAATTGTACATTTTGTTTTCTCTCTCTCTCTCAAATTTGGAACATCGTAGCGACATCTCTTGACAACCGTTAAAACTAATTTGTTTGTCTGTTTTATCGACGGAGGGCCTATAGTGCTAAACGCTTTATTTTAGGTATTATGAACTTTTGTTCCACTTCGCCCGGTGTTCCTTACCCCACCTTTTTTTTTTTTTTTTTTGACGGGGGGGAAATCTTTATGGATACCCCTGAGCCCAGGAAGACTCAGGGGTTATGTGGGGACTCTCCCTCCACACTGGAAGGCCTACCCCACTAAAACCCCCCGGGTTTCCCTCTCGCCGGTTGAGTCGGCGCCGTGGGATCAGTGAACATTCACTACGACGCCGCCCGGCCGCCCTAGCTTACGCCAGGGCTCCCGCGCCAACGGAGGGGCGAGTCGGTTGTCCTCCGACCCGCCCCCCAGTGCGCGTCCGCCGCGTCCTCGCGCACCCGTTCCGCAGCCTCCTTTTGCGACAAAACCTCTGCGCAAAAGGAGGCCACCGCCTCCCAGGACTCCTCGCTATCGAGCATGGCGGCAACCACGCTCGGCAGCGAGAGGTCCTGCCCTACAGTCCCCGTCAGAGTGCGGCGCTGCTCATCCCACCGGCTACACACCTCTAGGGTGTGCTGCGCGGTGTCATCCGCAGCGCCGCACTCGTGGCACGACGGGGACTTCCTCTTACCCCACCTGACCTTAAGTTTTATGTACTCAATTTTGGTGACAATTTTTATTATTTAATTACTCGAATATGTCATCGTGAAATATTAAAGAATATTTCAGGTTACCACACTCGAATATTAAATAATACTTCATGATGATATTCTATAAATATTTAAATAAAAAAAAAAGAAATTGTCACCAAAATTGAGTACAAAAAACTTACCTGAAAATTACCCAAGTATATTTTATAGCGAGTAAAGGTAAGTTGACCACATGCGAGTAATTAAGGGTTAAATCTTTGTTTTATTGAGGTAACGTTTTTGATTGAGCGTATTATATCATATAATCATACCGCCTCCCAAAAAGTGGCCGTGGGTTCGAATCCGGTCTCGCACCTCTGAGTTACTCGGAATTTATGCGCGAAATTTAATTTGCAATTTACGATGAGCTTTTCAGTAACGGAAAACATCGTCATGAAAATTGCACGTCGAAGAAGGTTCAGAATCCTCGGAAAACGTGTTAAGTCCCCAACCCGCAAAAAGTCTAAACCTTCGACTGAGAGGAGACCCGTGTCCAGCAGTGGGGCGTGTAAAGAGGTTGATGATGAAGCGTACCTATTATAATATTTAACCATTTCCTAACGTTAAGATTATTTTGATGCTGACTGTATCTATTTGGTTTAGTTGTTTCGTAACATTGGGAATCCTGCTATTAAATTGGTACCCAAGCGTTCCGTGTGCGTCACGTTCCCGTATCGGATCTACCGAAGTCCCAGTCGCGTCACGTGTCACGTGTCACGTGCTGGTCACGTGACTATCTTTCGTCGTAGATTTATTATTTTAATATTGTAAAAATCTAAAGATAGATGCAAAACTTTATAAGCATTGTTATTTTAGTGGTTGCATAAAGAAATTATTTAAAAAAATACTTATGGTAATATCGAAAATAAGCCTAGTTTCAACAAAAATGTTGCAAAAAATCCTGTCGGTATCAAAACATTGTATCCGTATTTAAATCATTTAAAATCCAATATGACAAATTATATACAGGGTTACAGGAAAAGTCGTGCTAGATCCGTTAAGGGCATGGAGTACTCATCATTTCTGACTTATTTTACTATGAAACATATATATTATAGCAATAATTAATATACTAAGACATAATATACTAAGATATAATAAGACACACAAAATAAACAAAATTAAATTTAGTAGCCTAAAAATCGGCAATTTTGAATAAAAAAAAATAAAAGTCAAATATCTCGAAAAGGGTTAAGTTTAGGGTAGGGTGTTTCATAGTAAAATAAGTCAGAAATGATGAGTACTCCACGCCCTTAACGGATCTAGCACGACTTTTCCTGTAACCCTGTATACATATAATTATGGTTACAATTTTTTAAATAAAAATGTTATGTAAAGTTGTTTATTTTAATACTTTCTTTGTAAAACGAATCCAAATTTTCTTATATTTCTTTTACAGTAAGTGTAGGCCAGAATACAAGTAGCGATCGACTTCGTTCTGAAGATTCCCACAGTAATAAAAACAGTCAACATTCGAACGTAGGTAATACGGCCATTTCACTCTCAAGAATAATATACCCAATCAATCTACCAAAGATCCAATCATTACTGAGGATTTATACACTACTACTGATTTTATAATGGCTTATTATTTATATTCCCTAAATTTTTCAGGATATTATGTGAAGAACTGCGTTCTGAGTTCTAAAACCATCAACATAGGTTATTATTTCAATTAATATAGGTACCTACGGCATTTCATCCCGTATTGTTTGTATTTATGAAACGGAGTCCTGCAGGAGAAAGGCCATTTTCAATCGAGGTCACGTGTTGCTATATCGTCACGGGTCGTCCGACTAAACAATGGAAGACTCGCCTTACCCCGTTGAAATGTGGAATTAATAATAAAAATGATCTTATCAGTGGCGGATTTGCCCTAACCCTTTCGGACCGGCTCCAAAACTACAACGAATTTATTACATCTCAATATGTATTATAGGTAATTCGTGGTCGCAGATTTTAAATCTGGCGTCGCTTTTCCAATTTTCCGACGCCATCTTGGAAAAACTCGATACCAACAATTGTTGATATCTAGTTTTTTATTATGTATGTATGTTGATTATTCTGGGCCCTTCATTTCCTAAGTACAATTGTGAGTGTCACGATTGTATCGGGTTGGGCCAGTCATTAGGGGAGATGTAGGCAATGAGGATCACCTAAGCGAGAATTGAAATAAAATAAAATCTTAAAATCAACTATTTTTTGCTTTGTTCTTATAATAAACTTTACTTTTTAAACTTTCAAATGAGATCTACTTTCAACATTGGCTTATAAATTTTAGAATATTAAAGATTTAAAAAAAAACGGGTTCGATCACCATTGTCAACAACGGTTGGCAATGGTGATCAGCATATAGACAATGGTGTTCAACACATATCGCACACATAATTCCGAGCAGAGTCCCACCAGTAGAATATAATTGGGGATCCTACATCACACAGTTCGAGCGAAGCGAGATTATTATTAGACAATTATCCCAGCGAACTGCGTGATGTAGGATCCCCAATTATCCCATCGCATTTCTGTAAGACAATTGTAATGATTGAAAGAAACCGATCTGATCCCATCTCGCTTCGCTTGAACTGCGTGATGCAGTACGCTCCAATTCCATCATTTGTTTCTGTAGGACAACTGCAAAGTTTGAAAGAAACCAATCCTGATCCCATGCTACGAACTAGTTTTTTCGCTCCACTCGATGCAAAAAACTACCATTCTAGCTACAATCACTAGCTGATTTATCAGTTACATGGCAAATACAAAATCTAATTTAAAAAAATGTGTTGAAGATATGTGACGTCTACTCTAATAATAGTAGATTGTATTAAACAGTTTTCTGGGAAGTTCGCTGCATTCCAGTTTCTATTATTAGATTACAGTAATGATTGTATGTTTTTACTGACCTACAATGATATTCTTAAAAATAACTGTCATTGTGTTACACATGTTACACATTTTTTTATAAGTAAAGGTAAGTGTCAGTATGCGTTTATTTTTATCTCTGTATTTAGGGAAAGTAAGGTAAAAGAAAGCAGTAAACATAAAAATAAAAAACATGAAAAAATGCTTTTAACAAATTATATTGTTATTTAAACACCCAATCCCTTAAGCATAACACATTTTTTAAAGCACATATTGAAGAATGATTTAAACAACTAAATACATTGGTACATGATGAATATTCCTTATATAAATTATTAATACTAGGACAACCATTGTCTTCTAAATTGTAAACATTATTATTTTCTAATATATCTCTTATCGAGTTCTTAGGTTTTCGCGATTGTTACACATAGGAAATGAAACTAGTTTTCCGGATTTAAATCGCGTATATTTGTTTTTTCAAACAAACCGACGTTTCGGGCCCTTTACAGGTTCCATGGTCACGGTTGACTCACGCGATTTAAATCCGGGAAAATAGTTTCATTTCCTATATCTCTTATCCACAACATTTTTTACAATAAATAATTTTATCTTTCAGGAATTCCGTAACCAACATTTTGTGGTTCGTATATGGTATAAAACCTTCACTCCGTCGTACTTTCCGATTTCTTTCTATACAGTCCACAGTTTTTCTTTCTATGTTAGTTAGATCATAGAAAGGAAATGGTGCTTAAATTAAAAAAAAAATGCACATGATTACCGTGCGCAATAGCAATTTCTTTCACTATAATCTTATTATCAGCAATTTTAAACCTTGAACATCCACAATAGCACGCATATTAAGCATTCTTCTAGACTAGAAATATCACGATAACATGCGCACAATATTACTCAATGGTGTATACTATAGTTAATCATATTACTCAATTAATTCAATATTACTCAATGGTCTATACTATAATTAATCATGACAAATATAATAATTATCTGTGGTTGATTGGCTTTTTCACCGGTTTTCATGGTGTCGCCATCTCTGAGGTCCCGGGTTCGGTCTCCGGCCGGGTCAGTGCAAATAAAAATTAACTTAACTATATTGTCTCGGGTCTGGGAGTTTGTGGTGCAGCAGTTATTTCCGATTTCCATAACACAAGTGCATTAGCTACTTACTTTGGAATGACAGCAATGTAGTGATGTTGTCTAAGTTTTGTAGGAATAAGTTTATATTCTAAAATGAACAAAATAAAATACAAACTTTGACGTAATTGCGAGACGCAAATGTCTTGCAAAAATACAAGAACAAGACCAAGACTGCAAGGCCGAATTTGGGCAACACTATTACTTAAGAGAGGGCTAGACGACATACATACATGTTGATATGAAGAATGAAATGTGGGTAGTTTTATATTGACTACCTACTGGCAATTGTCAATGGGAAATTTTGGCAAACAGATAACATTTATGTGCCAAATAGGCTGGCAAGGCTTTCGACGTGGGATTTTGTGACCTGTATTCATGTTTGACCTAAAACGGACTAACGGCCTAGTGCTTGGCACAGAATCCTGCTGGTACTCGTCTCTGAAACGTTGATGTTGATCCAAGGTTAACAATATTTTATGTCGGAATTTTTTTGGGTGGTTAATTCTTACAATAAAATAATATTAAAATAAGGTTAAAAAGTCGTTGAAAAAACCAAATACAAAGACACCTTACCAAACACATAGAAAAATTTGTGAGATCGTCTGGTCGTTCCGTGGATTAGTCGGTGGTAGGTCGAAGGAATTTTTTCTGAGTGTTCGGTCTTTGAATTAATAATTATAACAAAATAATACTAATCAAAAATATACAGCCAACATTATACACAAATCAAAAGTGTTAAAACAATCATGTTTTTGCTAATTACTGAAAATCAAGTTATTAATGAATATTTTAAACACCAATGGATTTTTTGGTCAATTTAATTTGCAAATTCAAATTATAAAAATGACCAAAAACATTCACCGGTGTTAAAAAAATATTTTCAGTACCTAATTGGCAAAAACGTGTTTAATCCCTAAATCCTTTTGATGTGTGTATATGTATGTATGTATAGCCTGACACAAGCTTGATGAGCCCATAAATAAATTGATTTTATTACTGAAATAAAGCATTTTTTTTATTTGTTTTCATTTACACTACATACACTGCATGTTATTCTAAAGACTGATACGTTTATGTATTTACAAAGGGCTTTTTGTATAATACTATTGTAAATATTTCTCATTCTTCACAGGGGAATCTGCCTTACGAATGTGAAGTAGAGTTTAATCGGTATGCCGCTTCAAGTGTGATTTGCTTACCTATGAAATAAAATATTTGTATTATGTAATAGTACATTACGATATTAGTGCGTAAAGATGGTTATAACATGCGAGGCGGAGCCGAAGGCGAGGGCTTAATTGAGCCGAGCATGTTATAACCAATACGCACGTATATGGTACGACGTTTTTTAACACATTTGCGAGGAAACAGAAAAAAAACATTTTATATTTTGTTCATTTTTAATTATTGAAACAGTTAGTGAAATTACAATTATTAAAATGATACGTAGTTGTAGTTGGTTATTTAATTATGTTATTATTATTATTACTATTCATAATGTCATTGTTTTGTGTAAGGGTAAATGATGGAGACGACGAAACTTCTTGAAAGGCGGCAGAAGAGCATTGTAATTCGTCATTAGTTGTAAATAAAAAAGTATCATCAGTAGAAGTAGAGGGGCGCGGCTCTGGGCAAAACTTCTTCGTTTGTGGCTCCAAATTTATTGCCTGAGTTATTTTGGCACTTATATTTGCTTTGTTTTGGATGGAATCTTCTACATAAGATTCTGCTACTGCGTTAGAACGCCAGCCGCCATGCCGCTTTAAAGTCAATATATCAGCTCCCGAATCAGCAAGTAACGTAGCTGACGTTCTTCTGAAATTGTGCCCTGTATAACAATCAGCATCCGGCAATCCTAAAAACTTGGCGACTTCCTTTGGCATGGTACCGAATTTATTTATGCCAATAGGTTGCGCAGTACATTTACCTTTTTGGTAATTCTGAAAGAAATGATTACTTTTTGTCTTAGTCGTACGCAGAGCTTCATATTTTTTGACCACGTCATAAAATGGGCCGTCGATAATAAAAGATCGGGGTATTTTGTTTTTAGTGTTTGGGATTTTAACTAAAAGCATTTTGCCTTGATTTTCAATGTCTTTTGTGGTAATCTTGTGAAGCTCTTGCCGTCTACATGCACCATGAATACCAAATATTAACGCAACCTGAAAAGAAGTAAAAATGTGTTAGATGAGGTATAGGTACTTAGCTTACAGACAGTCGTTAAAAAAATATGTAAAAGAGTATGTACAATTGTACAGTAGGTAGACCAATACATAAAATAAGGAGGCAAACTGACCTTTGTTGCCAGGTACTGGCTATCTGGAGCATCTTTTAGAAACTTTTCGACGTCATTTACTGACAGTACCTTAGATTTTTTCTTTATTAAACCATCAGAGCGTCTCTTTAAAAATGCAATTAGATTTGTATATAAATTAATATCGACACCATTTTTCATCTTGAGGGTACTTTTCAGCATAGAATATGTTGTCCACAACGAGCTAGGCTTATATTTACTAGCTAGTTCATTAAAATACGCCAAAATTACATTTTCGGAAAATGATTTGGACATTTTTCATGTTTATCCACTTCAAGAAATTTTCATACGTGGTTATGTATCTATCCTTGGATATTGACGGCAGCAAGCTGTCGCATGCTGTTCGCGCTTCTGTTAGTATATCCCTTAGACTATGGAAACTAAAGGACATGTTACGTTGACATATATAAATCAGACGTTATATGTATATGATGCATTTCGACGTCGAAAACATAAACATATTACTGTCTTTGTTTAACTATTACGTGCCGTCTTAAGCCAAAAGAGATAGCATTACATTGGTCTGTGTCAAACACGGGAATCGAAAATTCGTAACGTCATTTTAAATGCCAACCGTGGCCATTTCAAGTACATGAGGTACATGATACCGTTGTCAAAGGGAAGTACATCAAATGTCAAAACAAATGTTTTTCCAAATGTATTATTGAATTATTCACATGTATTATAATTAAATTGGACAAAAATATTGACAGCGAGAATAATTAGGTATTAATAAAAATGTGACGCTGCAGCATTAAAGGATGCGGCTTTAGAAAAACTGCAAATCAATCGAATGTTACATTGCACAGGCATGTGTTATTTTTTTGTCCATAAATCACACAATAGCCCGAATATTTTATGTAATTAGACTTATTTAAGTAGTTTATTTATAAATCTTGCCAAATTTTGCTTTTGTTACTTTAGATTGCCTGTTTGTTTGTATATTTTGATGATTGTTGTTAACGATTATTTTGAGATAGTGTTGATCTTGTAAGCATACATATTATCGATATTCTGTTATTAAAACAATTCACTATGAGGTTTTTATTGTTTTATTATTATTATTTCAAGTTTTCCTACAAATGAAAAAAGGAAGTAAGAATGGTTGGAAATCATAGGACTGCCGAATATAAACGCTGGATCAAAGACCATCTTCATTTGTTCGCTTCATTTTGAAGAGTCAAATTTTAACAGAACTTTAAACGTAACTAGATTACATGACGATGCTATTCCATCATTAGGTTTATTGGTAAATAATTTTATGTTCAATTTAGATTAAACAAGACTCATTTACTAGCTATTCTCAGTTCCTGAAAACAAAATTATCCACTCGTTTCTGATTTTTCCCAATGACAACTCTAAATATTAAAAATGACTATTTTTTTAAAGCCTGCAATACAATGACAACATACCAACGTATAGACAGCCTATTTGCCTTGCCTTGCCTTGTTCGGTGTCACTCGCCTAGCTGACCGAGTGAAGGCGAGCGCCAACGTGTACAGAGTTCATTCGGCTTATCACAAACCAAAGGCGCTCGACCAATAGCGTTCACACGTTAGTCCGTCCGCATATGAAATGCATACTGGTTTTATAACTCTATTCAAAAAAAAATCAAAACACAAAATAAAGAAGTATATATTATATATCAACAAAATGTCATGTTGTTCTGTTTCTGGAATAATCAGCATCCACCACGTTCGTTTTTGTCATTTCTTTTTTGCAACTTTATTGCGGGGATTTTATCGTGGGGAAAAGCTGATAATTGTTGATTTCCGATAATTGATTTTTACAACTACTTCCATTATTTCTGTGTTAAAATGCTTGATAGATTCATTTGCTTAAGAAAGCCCGGGAATTAACGGGAATACTAGAATCCGCAGAAACCTGAATAGACTTGTACTTGACGGTTAGTTAAAAGACGTTATGTAAATATGTACTAAAATGTAGGTTAAAGGCGTACCTCTTAAAGTAATTTTTATATTTTATTTAGTAAGTACAATTAATACTACGTAATGTTAAATACAAGTAAAGTAGGTATAATGAAGCAAGAATGCGCATGTCGCCAGCAAACTGCACAGCAGTTTGGTGACTTTTACTAAATAAGTTACCAGTTGTAATGTTGAAAATAAATTTTTTTTGAAGTTTAAAAATGTGTGTTGACATTTATAATAATATACCACTCGAGATTAAATTATCAGACTTGTGTTTGTTTAGGCATACTTTGGTTACAGTAAACTAAAGAAACAAAAATTCAAGCCATACATTTGCATGTCGATAATGACTTATCGATAGATTATGGTACAACACTAAAGAAATCCGCCATTTGTAACTGTCAAATTTTGGTAATATGCACGTTGATTCTGTACTTAGGGCAGCTCCTTTCTTTTATTTTTTTCCATCCTCTAAGGTATATCCGGTGGAGTTGAAGTAATATATTGCTCATCTTCATTATTGAAAGTTGTCATTTTTAGATATTCACAATTTTTATTTTTTTTTTATTAAGGCTTTGGCAAAGCCATCAGCCTAAACATGAAGTTTAATTATGTTTCTGTAATTATATGGCCGCCACAAAGAGGATAGGCAATTTGAGGCGGCGTGCTTGGATTGACTCGGGATTCCTTAAAACGGGCCGATACGGGTATTTTAGTTCGAGATTCGTATAATTTCGCGTTTTAATCTTCGATTAAGGCACAATAGCACTATCCTATTCCACTTTAAACTAGATTTCACAAAATAATTGAAAGTCAAAATAAAAACGACACTTTTCCCTCCAAAAGTTCCAGAGCGAATCATTAGATATTCACAATACAAGTACAAAGAAAAGAAAATTTGAGAAAAATGGCGCGAGGATTATTTTCTACCGTGGCTGCGTGAAAATGTTGGCAAAGACGCTAGAGCATGCAGCCAAGTTTTTAATTTACCAAATAAACTTTTTTTTTTTTAAATAAACTCAATCTGTGAATGCACACTGTTGCTTTCCCGCCATTTAAACAGCGCGCTAGCGCTGCCTACTGACTGGCGCCGCGCGGCGATTTGTTCGAAATTTGAATAGCAACAGCGCGCTGCTCACTAGCTGGAGTCGTGCGACGGCGATCAGTTCCATATTTGAAATGGCAAATAATACTGTTATGGAATTTGTATGGACTATAACTTAACTATTTGCTTTGGTAACACACGCGTTTTTTATGGCCCGCTTTACATATTTAAAACCGGTGGAATTACATCAGCTTTACGAGCAAGGGTGTTAAAAATAAGATTACAGTTTAAAATTTAAATTTAAAATATAATAAATAATTGAGACTCTAAAATTTGGTATTCTTTTAACCTATTGTACTTGAAAGATAAAGCGATAGGAAGAGTCGGTACCACAGACCACATGTCATGTGTAGGTACAAATAATATTTCGTCAACTATAACTAAACATCAGAAGTGAATGGTTAGTGTAGCGGACTGTATCAATGGGTTAAAAGAAGGTTGCTAACAACGAGTGAGCAAGGCCAAAGCAAATATACTTATAGTTTATAAATTTTTATTAGAAATCACGTATGTAGCTATCAAAGCAAAACAGCAAACAAAAGTCAAGAAAAGGCGGCAAAAACAATTAAATTGAAGGAAGGATGACGACTTCCCGTATATTTTGTGACCCAGTGTTTTTGACGACAAGCTTGTTATTCATTGATTTTTTGACTTGTGATTCATTACCAAAGCATCAAAAAAGCTAATTATGTACAGCCTGTAGAAGTTGGGGTTATAAAGTTGATATAGGTTATGTTTGTAACATTGTCCTGTATTTCGCTTAACATGTATGTTCGTAGTAGCAGAAAACAACAAGTTATCACTAACAGGTGATGGTAACGATCGCCAAAAATCAAGCCAATCTGTAGGTGTACCTTATGTTCAAGTAACAACATGAAGTTTCATCAAATCATCTTAATGAAGAGCCAAGCTCTTGTCGGTGTAGCCTCCTACAAATCTCACGGTTAGTCAGCTCCTTGATCTCTTCATAGCTGCTCACTGTAATGTACCTAAAGTACGAGGCAAGAGAGTTAGACCATTCTACATCTTGCAGGTTCGAGGAAGGAATGAACGGGGATGGGCTCTGATCCATTGATGGGAGGTGCAAGGGTGGAGAAGTTCTTTATTTATGTACTATTAATGACTTGCAAGTAACATATATAATTGGGGTTCTTGCACAGTTTAATCTGCTGCTTAGTGAAAGTAACGTATTGGATAGAAAGTACTTTATAGGTTTAAAATGTGTCATTGTACACTGATAAATAAATACAAATCAGTGCTTCCAATGGTATTTATTTGTTTTTTAAATATAACAATAGATTTTGTATCATAGACAAAATGATGTTAGTTTAATTAAAACGATCAAAAAATAATTGAAATTAATTGATACACAGAGCACGCCAATAATTCTATTTATTGTCTTTGCGCCAGTGATTCACAAAATTAGATTTCCAATTCTTTGCGGGGTCGATTGTTAAATTATATTTCACACATTTATTTTCGGCTACTAGTTACAGGAAATTAAACTAATTCTTTTTCTTCTTGTTCTTGTTCTTCTTCTTGTTCTTGTTACTAATTGTCTACCTTTACACAAACGCGCGACTTTAAGCAGCGATGCAAACGCATTACAAACGCGATACAAACGCGATGCAAACGCGATACGAACGCGATGCAAGCGAGATGCAGTCACTAATTGTCTACCTTTACACACACGCGCGCGATTTTAAGCAGCGATGCAAACACGATACAAACGCGATACGAACGCAATGCAAGCGAGATGCAGGTACTAATTGTCTACCTTTACACACACGCGCGACTTTTAAGCAGCGTTGCAAACGCGATGCAAACGCGATACGAACGCGATGCAAGCGAGATGCAGTCACTAATTGTCTACATTTACACACACGCGCGACTTTTAAGCAGCGCTGCAAATGCGATAAGAACGCGATGCAATCGAGGTGCAGTCACTAATTGTCTACCTTTACAGACACACGCGACTTTAAGCAGCGATGCAAACGCGATACGAACGCGAAGCAAACGAAATGCAATCACTAATTGTCTACATTTACAGACTCACGCGACTTTAAGCAGCAATGCAAACGCGATACGAAAGCGATGCAAGCGAAATGCAGTCACTAATTGTCTACATTTACAGACACACGCGACTTTAAGCAGCGATGCAAACGTGATACAAACGCGATAAAAACGCGATGCAAACGCGACACGAACGCGATGCAAGCGAGATGCAGTGACTAATTGTCTACCTTTACACACACGTGCGACTGTAAGCAGCGATGCAAACGCGTTACAAATGCGATGCATACGCGTTACAAACGCGATACGAACGCGATGCGAGCGAGATGCAGTCATTAATTGTCTACCTTTACACACACGCGCGACTTTAAGCAGCAATGCAAACGCGATGCAAACGCGATACAAACGCGATGCAAACGCGATACGAACGCGATGCAAGCGAGATGCAGTCACTAATTGTCTACCTTTACACACACGCGCGCGATTTTAAGCAGCGATGCAAACACGATACAAACGCGATACGAACGCAATGCAAGCGTGATGCAGTCACTAATTGTCTACATTTACACACACGCGCGACTTTAAGCAGTGATGGAAACGCGATACGAACGCGATGCAAGCGAGATACACACACTCGCGACTTTAAGCAACGATGCAAACGAGATACGAACGCGATTGGGGTGTGTTAGTTGTTCCACCTCCACGTGTGCGAAGTCTTTGAGCAGTCTGTGGTAACATGTTATCACAGAACGCCCAAGGACGTAGCCGGTACACCCTGGGGCCAACACTGACAATCCTCGGCTTCAGTCTGAAAATTGTCAGTGAGGGCGCGAAGCGATCAACACGGCCCGGCCATGCGTTTCTGGGGGTGGACCATGGCACGTGGTGGGCAGTCTAAACTTACACCCTCCTGCGTTAATGCCTACGCAGTTGAGCGCCGTACGCAGGGATGAAGGAATCCTGGGGGGTTGAGCCCGAGCGGGGTGGGGACTCCGGCAAGCAATACGCCCCCTTTGGCCCTGATTTCCTGCTAAACGGTAGCCCTGTGATTAGCCAACACAGGGAAATGGCATTGTGTCCCGTCAGAGGGCCACAGGCGAGGTGTGGGGGGGACGGACTCGGCCATGCTGACGGGGTGAGTATGTGCGGAACACCTGGCTGACTTTGATCAGGTCAGCCAGCCGCACATTTCGAGCCCCCGATGTCGCGCAGTGAGCTCCCAACTTCTGCACCTATACTCTCCTGACAATCCTGGTGTCCCGAATGGGACATCCCCAAAGGTGCGGGCTCCGTGGTGGGTGGGAAGTCAGGAGAGTGAATTTTACGAACTTTTAAATATGGATTTAAACGATCAACTTTTAACCAAAACCCAAAACCCAAAACTCGGTACTCGAGGGGAAACCCAAAAGTGCCCCACAAACAAATACGAACACACAGGGCCCTACGGTGAGTGGTAGGCCAAAGGGGAAACCCCAAGGTCAGCCGAGCACCGATGTTGGTGCTAGCATCACACCAGCGGTTGTGGCCCAAACCCCAGGTTCTGCGGCCCCCGCTCAAAACCCCTCAAACGCGGCCCTTGAAGCAGGGTGGACCCTGGTGAGTCGCCAGCCCAAATCCAAGGCCACGGCACCCATCCGTAAGGAAGGGACTAGTGGCCACGGCGAGCGCCCACCCCCGGCCCCCAGTGGGAGCAGGGGACGCCCTGCCCGTAAAAACAAGAAGGGCCGTCGTAAAGAACGCGAGTGTCGTACTACACACAACCCCCTGCCGAAGGAGGGAGAGGCGAGGCCCCCAGTGGGTGGCGCGAGTGGCCCAGGGACTGCATCAGCACGGTCTAATGGGTCGGTCGCGCACCCCACTGGAAGGGCCCCCCTCCCTTCTAACAGCAAACCGGTAGAGAGCAGGCAGAGGTCCTCGACCATTGCCAAACGTGCCCGCCTTGACGAGACCATATCTCCTAGAGGCGAGCACAAGCGGCAAAAGGTTGAGAGGCCCGCCGAGCAACGCACTTACGCCGAGGCCACCAGGCCTGAACTCATGGCGGTAATCACATCAGCCAAAACTGGCTACATACGGAGCCCCGATGCCGACATGGTACAGGTAGCCCTATGTAAGCTCCTCTCGCAAGGAGCGGAGGAGTGCAGCGAGGGGGACGTCGGCCCACAGTTTCGTGGTAAACCTGTCTACAGTGACGGGTCCCTGAAACTGTGGTGTCAGGACACAGCCACCTTCCAGTGGCTAGAGGATGCCCTTAGCACCATCAGGCTGCCATCCGGGGAGCCCCTCTCATTGAAAAATGGGGTGGAGGCTCCCCGGAGGGTGGTCTGCGGACTACTCATCCCTGGTCACTGGGAGGATGCGCGTCGAATCGGCCGCATCCTCAAGTGGCAAAACCCGTGGGCGGAGGCACACCGCTGGGTTGTTCACAAGCTGCAGCAGCACAGTGACAACTCTTTCGTAGTGGTGAGCCTCCCAGAGGAACTCGTCCCCGCTGTCCTGGGGCATGGCCGGCGCCTAACCTTCCAGTTGGGCACGGTCTACCTCAGGTTCAGATCAAAGAGGGGCCTGTACACCGATGTGCCACCCGAGAAGACGGGCACATCAGCGACGCGGATGGACGTCTCCCCGGAGCCCTCCACCTCCTCCAATATTCCCGGAGAAGGTGAAGGGCCCTCCTCGACCCCCGTCTCTGCGGACGCCGCTGTCAAACCGGTGGCGACCAGCAGCGACGACGAGTGTGTGTTGGGGATGGGAGACATCCGACTGAGCGAGGACGTGGACGAGGAGCTGCTATCTTCTGATGGCGGTTTCCCCCTCGCTCAGTTAACTACACATCGTCCAGAGCAACCTCCACCACAGCCAGGCCGCAACGGTTCAGCTCCGGAAATGGTTGGAGGCTAACAACACAGCCATGGCACTAATCCAGGAACCGTGGATTAGTGCCCGTGGCCAAATAAATGGACTCTCACACCTGAGAGGTAAGCTACTATCGACTACCATCTCAGATAAACCTAGAACTTGCATATATTACTCGAATAACTTACATGTACAGCCACTAACTGAATTCTGTTCCAGAGACCTGTGTGCCGTAAAGCTTTTAGCAGACGCGGCCACGGGTCTGCCTGAAGTGGTGCTCACCTCTGTCTATATGGCGGAGACTGATGTGCCACCACCGCAGGAAATGGTTCAGCTAATCAACTACTGCGAGCAGAACGGCCAGAATATCGTCGTGGCTACTGACTCCAATGCCCACCATCCGTTGTGGGGCATGGATCTCGCAAATGATAGAGGTAAGAACCTAACAGAATACTTATTCACAACTAACCTTCAAATCCTTAATAAAGGTATAGTACCAACTTTTATAAATAAAAGATGTAGAACTATTATAGACCTAACCCTAGCGTTAGAAGGAGCAGTGGACCTTATCCACAACTGGCACGTGTCCGAAGAAGCATCCTTCTCGGACCACAGATGGATAAGATTCAGCCTAGAAACAGCCATTAAAGAACAACAACCGAAACGGAATCCCAGAAAAACCGATCGTAAACTATACACGGTCAAACTGCACCAGAACCTGGGAGAACCGGGAGCACCGGGAAGACTACTGGGCACAGCACAGATAGAAACACAGGTTAAAGAACTAACAAATTACGGAACTGGCCGTCGGAAGGAGGTTTTTAAAAAGGCAATTTTGTCCTTTATGATATTTAATTAATAAAAACGTTACAATAGGTTTGCCTTAAAATAAATTATGATATGACTGCTTCGCTACCGCGATTGAGCGAGGGTGAACTCTAAAATTTTACATTCATACATCTTGATTTCCACACTGCACTTTTGGGAATTTAACTAATGATTCATTTGTCTTTCGCAATCACTATTGGTATGCAACGTCGTCATGAAGTAACGCCATGGGTAACAAACATCAAACATATTGAACAGCTATTTATTTATTTATTTATTTATTATAAAACATCTTGCGGACTTACAGCTAAACCAAAGTGCCCAGCAAGAAAAAACAAAAAAAAAAAAAATCGATACAATACTAATACACTACTAATATTACATATAAGTATTACCTTAAAATTAAATATAAAATAGTCATTTATTACAAACTAACTAAAGAAAACAGAAAATCAAAAATAGCTTATATTAGCATAACGAGTAATGGCATCAATGAGTTTCGACATGTTATCGGCAAACACATCAGCATTCCGGTCTAGTGCAAGGAAGTCATTTAAAGAAATTATTGCCCTGTTGGTCGGTGCATTGTATCCCTGTAAAGTGCGCGCTTGAGGAACTGTAAAAAGGTCACGTGCGCGCCGTCCCCTGCGACTCATCGTGCTAACGTAGCGATTCGGCACAAATAGAGCCAACCTTTCAAGAACGGAAGGATTATCGACTTTGTGGCGTAAAAGCCGGCAGTAGTGCACAAGCAGCCGAACCTTCCGGCTCAGTTTAAGCGAGTTGATCCCTACCATCCCAGACACAAATAGTGAAGGGAAAAGAAAGGGATAATATCCATACAACCTTTTGTAGAGATACCGAGCAAATTTACGCTGCACTTTCTCGATCATTAAGCTGTATAGCTCTTCTTGAGGATCCCACACTATAGCATTATACTCGAGCTTGGAACGAACGTACGCATTGTACAGTATCACAGCAACTTTGGGGTCACGGAATTGATATGCAGTCCTAATCACAAAACCTAACACTTTGTTAGCGGATTTAACGATATTAATGATATGATCGTGCATATTCAACCGGGTGTCTATCGTTAGGCCCAGATCTTGTATTGAATTGACACGGACAAGCGGAACACCCGACAGGTGGTAGTCCGCATGTATCGGATTTAAAGACCGAGTAAAAGAAATTATTTTACATTTAAGTGCATTGAGCGGCAACTTATTAATTGCACTCCACTGAGCTACGGCATCGACCACCCGTTGAAGCGAATTGCAGTCAGCAACATTACTAACTGGATGCATGAGTTTGAGGTCATCCGCAAATAGAAGGAAATAAGCTCCAGTAAGGCACTTCCCGAGATCATTAATCATAATTAAAAATTGCGTTGGACCTAAATTACTCCCCTGGCTTACGCCTGAGCGGGTAAAAAACTCATTTGATCTAAAACTAGACACTTGCACATATTGTCTGCGGTCCTTTAGATAGTCGGCGAGAAAAGATAGCAACTTGGGAGTAAAACCTAGGATTGAACATTTACTAAGTAACACGTCATTATCAACGAGGTCAAAAGCTTTCCTGAAATCAAAATATATTGCATCGACTTGTCGGTTTGAATCCATCTGACTTAGCACGTAATCAAAAAAGCAAATGTGGTTAGTGACTGTGGAACGCGCACCACGGAAACCATGTTGCGCTTCATCCAACTGATTACTGATTTGCCTTATAAGGCTACCGTTGATAATACTCTCAAAGAGTTTACCAAAAGCGGACAAAATAGCGATTGGCCTATGAGTTGATATCTCGGTGGATTTTGGTTCCTTTGGTATCGGGATCACTCTCGATACCTTCCACTTAGTTGGATAAATAGCAGATTGAAGAGCTAGGTTAAAAATATGTAAGAGAGGTCGCTCGAGTGCCGATAGGCAGTCCTTAACCATATACGGTGGAATACCATCAGGTCCAGCTGAAGATGAAGACCTGAGTCGCTTAGCAGCCTTACGCAACTCGATGACCCCAATAAGGGTGATACTGACGCTATGTGTCGCCACATGATTATCTGTAAGGCGTGAAGCCTTTTCAGCATCCAGCTCTGGAATTTCGCCATGAAAAACCGAGCTAAAATAATCAGCAAATGTGTCAACTGCATCCTGGTCCACAATGACTTCCCCATTGAGCATATACTCCAGTTGTTGACTTGAATGATGCTTTTTACTTTTTACAAAATCCCAGAATTTACTAGGATCCCGACAAATGTCACGCTCTGCACTTAATAGATAGTTCCTGTAATCCCTGTCGATCAAATCCTTGACGAGAGTCCTGTAATATTTGTATACTTCACGATTATATTCAAGGCCAAGGGATTTGAACTTTTTTAGATTATAGTATTTTAGTTTTATGTAACGAATTAATTCAGATGTATACCATGATGGATATGAATAACGTGCCACAGAGTTACGCTGCTTTTTTAAGGGAACAAAGCGATTAATCGTCTCACTAAGTGCACCATAAAATGTATCAACGGCCAAATTAGTATCAGTTTGCACTAACACATCAGTCCAGTCGATGTCAAATATAGATGCGTAGAGTGCACAAAAGTCAGCCTTACGAAAGTTCCAGGAGGGTGGAGTAGTTCCTAGTGCAGTGCGTATTTCGGAAGAACCATTCCTCCTAGGTATTGCAATGTTTACCTCAAGAGGAGGGTGGTATAGGTCAATAGGTACTAGTGGTTCGACATCGCCCACAACCTCAACCGCATCACCACCGGGCCTCACAAGCACAAGATCCAGAATGCCTCCATGCACATTGCAGACATTGTTCAACTGATCTAAATCACAAAAATGTTGAAAACACTCAAATTGATATAAAACGTTTTTACTACACGAGTTAAGGTTAAAATCACCAACAATTATGATACGATAGGTCGAATATCTACATATAGCGTTCTCTATGCATGCTAAGACATTACAATATTGCTCGTCCCGGTAATCAGGAGGCAGATAAACAACACATACAAGAATTTTGACATTATTTGCACGTATTACAACAAATAATAATTCCATGGTAGATGACCAACCGTCGACATCAGTAATCAAATGAGCATGGTAACGATCTTTCACAGCAAGGAGTACACCACCCCAACCAGCGTCAGCACCTCTATCCTTTCTAAATATTCTATACCCGGGGGGAAATAGCTCAGCATCTAAAACAGAGCTCGTGAGGAAGGTCTCAGTTAGAGCAATAATGTCACTTGCACTTTGTAGAACATTTTTGTAGAACTTTGCGATTTTACTACGGAGGCCTCTGACGTTTTGGTAGAATAGTAATAATTCCTCATTGCGATTATTACGTCTGCCTCTCACTTTTCTGCCGAAATAACTGCTGCCAGGGTTTAACGCAGACATTCACAGGCCAGCTTTCAGGCGCCAATATATGTTCATATGATGTTGACGGAACGGCTAGCTTAAAAGAGGCATACTGACCTCGAGATTTCAGGGTCTCTACTGTAATGTTATTGGTACCAATGACAGACGCAACGTGCGATCTCACTTGTTCCTCTGTAGTGCCCAACTTCACGTAGAACACGTGAACCTGTCTTAGCCATTCTGAAGCCTCAAGCTTGGTGGAGCTTACATCCGCCGTCCCACGCGTGATACGACTCGAAGCCGTTCGGGGGCGTCTCTTCTTTACTTCGGTCCAATCATTAAACCCCTTTTTGCTCTCGGTTTCAGTACCCGTTTCCTCAAGGGGATCAAGGTGTACAATCGATGCATCACAACCATCCTGCTGGTCACGATTATTTTTTTTAGTGGTTTTTGTTACGGCCGATGTTGATTTAGATTTAGATTTGGCGCCCTCATGCCGTAATGGCATTTTGGGGGTAACTTCTTTTATAACCATTGATGCTGATTTTTCGACGTTGAGTTCTACAGTTCTCATTTGATCACGCTCAGTGTAGGAATTCGAAGCTAAAGCTTCCAACTTTAAAACCCTTTCATCCAGGTCGGAAACTTTATCAGATAGTTTACTGATCATTGAACAGTATTCCGAAGCAAACTGTTCAGAGACCGCCTTGCTAATAATATTGATCAGGCGCTGGTTAATAGCTACTTGAAGCTCCTCTCTGATTATAGACCGAATATTATCTAGATAAAGCATATCATCAGCAATAGTGTCATTAATTTGAAACTTTTGTGGAGTTTCCAAAGCTTTCGCAGAATGGCCACGCTTCGTCCCAACGTTATCGCACACCAAACCAACAGAGCGCTCCAAATCAAGTGACCCATCGTGCCCCGAGGCCGCTGTAGCTAATGCGCTAGGCGTTAGATCTTGTAAAAACATTGAATTATAACTCCGCATGCCCACTGAGTGACGCAGCCCCGCGACAAGGCCAGCACTGGTGGGGGCCTGACCTTGAGAGGCTACGAAGAAGGGTAAGGAGACAGTTCAATAGAGCAATGAACACATGCGCGGATGAGGATTGGGAAAACTACAAGACGGCCAAATCCAAACTAAAAAAGCGCATACGGTTCAGGAGCTCCGCGTCATGGCGAGGCTACTGCGGGAACATCACGTCTAGCGCACAAGCAAACAGAATAAGGAAAATCCTAGGCAACTCACATTCAACTGGGCTAGGTTCAATACGCAAAATAGATAACACATACACAACCTCCCCTGCGGAAACGGAAAGAACCCTACTGGAAGTACATTTCCCAGGATGTAGGTTCGTCCAAGACGACAGGTGTGTAGAAATGAACTACACTACATAGATCCATAACTGGCGATACGCAGAACAAGTAGTGACATACGAAAAGACAAAATGGGCAGTAAACACCTTTGAACCATACAAAGCTCCGGGCCAAGATGGAGTATTCCCTGCACTCCTACAATGGGGCGGGGACACACTGGTCCAGCACCTGGTCAACATCTTTCGGGCCTGTCTAGCATTCAGCTATGTGCCCCACAGCTGGCGAGAGGTAAAAGTCATATTTATACCGAAACCAGGAAAACCCGACTACACTGACGCGAAGTCCTTCAGACCTATTAGCCTCACATCATTCTTCTTGAAGACATTAGAAAGGATATGTGACAGAGAACTGAGGGATGGAGCACTTAAGAACATTCCATTACATGGTAACCAACATGCATACAGCCAAGGCAAATCCACTGAATCGGCCCTACACGCCGTTGTGGGCAAGATAGAAGTGTCCCTTAAAGACAAAGCAATCTGCCTAGGCACCTTTATAGATATTGAAGGAGCCTTCGATAAAACGAACTTCTCCAGCATACAATCAGCAATGAGAAGACACAACGTAGATGAAGTGCTAATTAGCTGGATTAGCAACATGCTGAAACAAAGAACAATAAAAACAACAGCAAATGAGACCCCATGGGCAATAGTAGCGAAGGGGTGCCCTCAAGGAGGGGTATTGTCGCCTCTGCTGTGGAACATGGTCGTAAATGACCTTATCATTAAACTCAACAAAGAACATTTCTATACAATAGGATATGCTGATGACATAGCTATACTGGTAACAGGAAACTATGCCAACACACTCTGCGACATTACACAAGCGGCTCTCCGAATTGTGGAAAGATGGTGCAGAGCATATGAACTATCGGTAAATCCAACAAAGACGGAACTAGTAATGTTTACCAACAAACGACTACTAGGTAACTACCGATTACCCAAACTCTTCAGCACAGAACTACAGATATCAACCGAAGTCAAGTACTTGGGAGTAATACTGGACAACAAGTTGAACTGGAACAAACATATGGACAACAAAATTAAAAAAGCCACTATCACCTTCTGGCAGTGCCATAGAATGGTGGGTAAACAATGGGGACTTTCACCCAAGATTACACTATGGCTCTACACTGCGGTGATAAGACCCATGATCAGTTACGGCGCGATAGTATGGTGGCCACGAACCAAGCTGACGACCGCAACCGACAAACTGGACAAATTCCAAAGACTAGCGTGCATGGCGACGACGGGCTGCATGAGGACAACTCCAACTGCGGCCCTCGAAGCGATGCTGGACCTTCGACCCCTCCCACTGTTCATCAGACAGGAAGCGGCGTCAACAGCAGTGCGTCTAAACAGAGCCGGCCTCTGGAAGCACATGAGGACCCCACATACAGAAATCCTCTACAAGTCTGTCAATGAGGAACCGCTACTGGAGGCGGTTGTGGATAGGATCCCAAAACAATACATCTTTGACAAGAAATATAAGATACAATTATTTGAAGATCCCAACGAAGGACTGAACCCCAGAGAGATCCGAGTCTTCACCGACGGATGTAAAACAAACTCAGGAACAGGTACTGGGGTATTCTCAGAAGACCTCAATATCAGGATATCAGCACCGCTTGGTGACCACAACACAGTATTCCAGGCTGAATGCATGGGCATCAAGTTGGCAGCAGAAGCAATCATAGCGAGAAGAGTAAAGAACTACTCCATTCGAATACTCTCCGACAGTATGTCAGTACTTCAAACACTGAATAGCTATGACATAAACTCAGGGCTCATTTACGAATGCCATCAAGCACTCATGGAGGTATGTATACAAAACCACGTAACTCTTCAGTGGATTAAAGGACACAGCGGCTCACGTGGCAATGATGCAGCAGATGAACTAGCCAGGAAAGGGTCGGAGACGGACGCTGTAGGACCAGAACCGATAGTGTCCCTCCCCTCCCAATGGTCTAGAACAACTATACACAAAGGCACAAAATCTTCACATAATAATACATGGACCACCCTTACGGTTTGTTGGCAGGCGAGGGAAGCACTCCCAACGCTCAATGCCAGTCTATCTCGAATACTAATTAAACTTAAAAGGCAAGAGCTTCGCACTCTAACTGCCGCCCTAACGGGTCATGGTCCATATAATAAACACCTTTTCAATTTAGGTATCACAGACAGCCCTCTATGCAGAGCGTGCATGGAGGGGGAGGAAACGGCTGCGCACATCCTACTTCAGTGCTCCGGCGTGGCCAACTACAGGGCAAAATACCTTGGAGTGCCAAGGTCGCTCCCCGAAGTCTTCAGCAAACCAAGGAGGCTGCTGAGATTCCTGGAGGAGCTTGGGTGGCACGAATAGGACCCTGCACCCACCACACGCAAAATAGGCGCTTTGTCGTCGAGTTGCGGATACCAGCCCGTTGCACCAAGTACCAAGTACCAAGTAAGATACGAACGCGATACAAACGCGATGCAAACGCGATGCAAGCGAGATGCAGTCACTAATTATCTACATTTACACACACGCGCGACTTTTAAGCACCGCTGCAATCGCGATGCAAACGAGATGCAGTCACTTGTTGTCTACCTTTACACACACGCGCGACTTTAAGTAGCGATGCAGACGCGATGCAAACGCGATACAAACGCGATGCAAACGCGATGCAAGCGAGATGCAGGCACTAATTGTCTACATTTACACACACGCGCGACTTTTAAGCGCCGCTGCAATCGCGATGCAAACTAGATGCAGTCACTAATTGTCTACATTTACACACACGCGCGACTTTAAGCAGCGATGCAAACGCGTTACAAATATGATGCATATGCGTTACAAACGCGATTCGAACGCGATGCAAACGAGATACGAACGCGATGCAAGCGAAATGCAGTCACTAATTGTCTACCTTTACACACACGCGCGACTTTAAGCAGCGATGCAAACGCGATACGAACGCGATGCAAGCGAGATGCAGTCACTAATTGTCTACCTTTACACTCACGCGCGACTTTAAGCAGCGATGCAAACGCGTTACAAATACGATGCATACGCGTTACAAACGCGATTCGAACGTGATGCAAGCGAAATGCAATCACTAATTGTGTCTTTTACACACGCGCGCGAATTTAAGCAGTGTTGCAAACACGATACA
>NW_020653344.1:2157753-2161470 GCF_003589595.1 Hyposmocoma kahamanoa
GTTAGTCTGTAAATGTAGACAATTAGTGACTGCGTCTCGCTTGCATCTCGCTTGCATCGCGTTTGTATCGCGTTTGTATCGCATTCGTATCGCGTTTACATCGCGTTTGTTTCGCGTTCGTATCGCGTTCGTATTTTAAACCAAACCATTTATTTACCACACACAGTAATACGTACAGAACATAATAATATACAATATTGTGGGAACAACAATATAGTGCGTGGAAGGAACAGGCTCAGTATAATCCTTGTGACTGTATGCCTCGCGGTACTGATTTTCAGCCTGACCTTGTTGACACATCGCTTTTCAACATAATCCAATTCAACGATACCATCGCCACGATAAACATCTAATACTAATAATTATATAGGCTGAATTTATTAATAACATTTAATAGATTAATTAAAAAAATAATAATTGTATGACTATGACTATGTCCGACTAATTGACATGTAATGAACAATAATAATATTATTAAAAAAATCTATATAAACCAGACAATATTCTAAGTTACACTTACGCTGGCTCGCTGTCTGCTCTGTCTCTAAACTAATAAGAAGAATGAAAAAAAAAACAGTTAATTTCACATAAATTAAATTAAAATAGCATTCTTCCCGTTTTGCTCGTACGAAGTTGTCCCGTTACAAGAAGGAGTTACATTACTTTTTGTCGCTCTAATAATTTCCTTTTCGTGTGCCTCTTAACTAAGTGTTGGGAACTACTATGACGGAGAGGTGGTGGTAAATCATTCCAAATTTTCGTCGCTGAGTATTTCAGACCACCCCTGTAGCCAGTCGTCCTGTGTGACGGCGTGGCTAAAAGGTTGGCCTGTCTTCGTCGAGTAAAGCTATAAACGTTCGTGATCCAGTCTAGCTTGTCAAAGAGATATTTTGGCTTTCGGAGTACAATTAACTTGTGTACAAAACAAGTCAAATGGACTTGTCTTCGTGCTTCCATTTTTAATATATTTTCTCGATTTAAGTAGGAAGTAACGTGTACACGTCTTGGAATATTAAAGCAAAAACGAGCACAAGCATTTTGTACTCGCTGTATGCCACGTTTCGTTTTCTCCAGGAGTCTCGGTCCATATACCGCATCACAGTAGTTGAAATGAGACAGGACCAACGATTCGACTAGTATCTGTCTAACTTTTTCTGAAAGGTATTTTCTAATCCGGTACAACAGCTTTAGACGATAAAAGGCGTTTCTAATTTTTACATTAATGTGCTCTATAAATCGCAACTCACTGTCCATTATTAGGCCCAAGTTCCTGGCACTGTTTACCAATTCAATATTGTCGTTTCCCAAAGTTATAATAGGATTATATCTTAGAATTTTCTCCCTTTGGACTCTCGTACCTGTTACCAGAAACTTTGATTTGCTTGCATTTAACAGCAGCGCATTCTGTTTTGCCCACTGGCAAATATTTTGCAAATCCGCGTTGATACGTAGTAAGGCAGTATTAGTATTTATAGGGGAAAAGGACTGGTAGAGTTGCGTGTCGTCTGCAAAGAGATGGACCTTGCTATGATGTACCACTTTTGGAAGATCTGCTGTAAAAAGTGCAAAAAGTATCGGGCTCAGAATCGAGCCCTGTGGCGTACCTCTAGTTATGCTTTTTATATTCGACTTTAGAGAATCTCCGTTTTCCGAATCTATTTCCACGTACTGCCGCCGATCTGTCAAAAAAGAATGGAACCATTTGCAACTAGATTCTGTTACACCATAGTGGTATAACTTTTGCACTAATAGACCGTGATTTACGCTGTCAAAGGCTCTCGAGAAGTCAAGTAAGACGAGCACCGTACCCTTCAGCGTGTCCGAAGCTGCTAGCATGTCATCACAGACGTGCGCTAACGCAGTTTGAGTGCTATATCCGGTGCGAAATCCTGATTGTATCTCCGGCAATACGCTATTGTCTTCCAAGAACCGTGTCAACTGCGCACAGACTACTCTTTCCAGCACCTTTGACAAGACGGGCAGAATGCTAATAGGTCTTAAGTCCCTAAATTCCTCTACACTAGTACCCTTAGCGATAGGCTTTACTCTCGCTATTTTCCAGGCTTCAGGGAATATCTTAGTTCTAATCGACTCATTCACAATATGAGTTATTATAGGCAGTGTAACTTCAAGAGTCAAAAGTACCATCTCGACGGAAATATTGTCGCAACCTGTCGCATTTGATTTAATGCTATTGAGAATTTTAGATATTTCTTCTTTTGTTGCTGGCTGGATATTAAAAGCACTGTGAGAGTTTATATTTTGCCTGTAAGAGTCCAGAACTTCGGTCTGTACCTCGCTATCACCTGGTACATCCAAGAAGAAATTGTTAATTGCATTAGGATCCTGGAGGTGAGATGGAATGCTTGGTAGATTCGCGGCGTTGTTCCCAAGTGCTGCATGCTGTTTAATATGCAGCCACATATTATTTGCTTTATCCTTGTTATTATTAACGTAGAAGGTGAAATAAGCTGATTTTTCCCTTTCTATAGCACTGGCAACAAGGTTCTTGAGCTGTTTATAATATTCTCTGTGTTCATATTTTCCAGTTCTGTGAGCTCTTGTCAGCGCAGAGTCTCGTAGCGACATCATAAGTTGGACGTTATCGGTGATCCAGGGCGTAGGCTTATATTTAAATGTGATTTTCCGTAGTGGCGCGTGAATATCAAACAAGGACAAAAGTATTTTATTAAAAATATTAATTTTTAAATTAATGTCTGATTCCTCAATAATACTATTCCAAGGCAATTTATTTATGTCGTTACAAAAACAGTTCATATTAATTTTGTCCAAGGAGCGTTTCGAAATTGTCTTAGGCTGTACCTTACTCTTCTTTATAGAAAGTTCGCAGGTAACTAACCCGTGGTCGCTTAAATTCTCATTATGGTAGACACTGACATTCCTGCATAGAACAGGCGAGTCTGTAGCTATGATGTCTAAAAGAGATGCTGTATTTTCTGTAACTCGCGTCGGTTCCTGAACCATCACTTCAAATCTACGTTCTGAAAAAAAGTCTAATATCCGTCGCGATCCCGGATCCGTGGGTTGCAATAAGTCAGCGTTGAAGTCCGTCAGCAAAAAAGTGTAATCACAGTAACCGAAACAACTTATGGAATCGTTGAGCTCATCGATGGCAGTGGATACCGTTACTTCTTTAGGCCTGTACGCTGTACCAATGGCAAGTCGGCCACGACCTGGTAAATCGTCAACAATATACATAACTATATTGTAGAAATTAAATTTTTATTGAATTGATATTCAATTATTTTTTGTGAAATTACTCCACTAGTTTGTTATAATTATTAATACAAAGATCGAACACTCAGAAAAAATTCCTCCGATCCGGTCGATTTGAACCGAACGTCTTCTTGCATACCGTGCCAGACGCTATACCAACTAAGCCACGGAACGAACCAACTGACCTCACGAATTCTTCTATGTGCTTGCGTCGTGTCTTTGTACTTGGTCTTTCAACGACTTTTTAGTCGTAGCGCCATCTATGAGACATCTTCTATATTGTATCTATATTGTAGAATTTTATAGTAGAATTTGTAGTGAAAAAAGTAAATGAAAATAAATGGGAAGGCTAATTAATATTTCAAAAGTCACAATCAGAATCTTTTTCAGACATTGTAACGAATTCTTAAGTGACGAATGTTGTTTTCACTTATGCAAGTAGTGTTTGCAGCAAAAGTTTTAATGAGTTAAACCAGGCGG
>NW_020653344.1:2241470-2272296 GCF_003589595.1 Hyposmocoma kahamanoa
TTACTATGTAGACAAACAAATAATTATAACTTTTCAATTTCCCATAGCTTCAGTAGACGTATACGACCTTTTTAGATTATCTGTAGTACCTAATAAAGATAGGCAAGCGTTTATCCCTTCTTACCCTTTCATAGCGACTCATGAGAACGTATTCGTGTACATGGAGGCAGAATGCCCGAAGTTCAGTCACAGTTACCTCTGCAATAAAGGAACCAACCTTCAACTCCGGGCTACCCCAGACTGCGTACACCAACTAATAATAAACCAAGACTTACAGGAATCCTGCCAAGTAACAATAGTACTACTACAAAAGCCAGCAATGGAACAGCATGCATCTCGCTTGCATCGCGTTTGTATCGCGTTTGCATCGCGTTCGTATCGCGTTTGTATCGCGTTTGCATCGCGTTCGTATCGCGTCTGCATCGCTGCTTAAAGTCGCGTGTGTCTGACTGCATCTCGCTTGCATCGCGTTTACATCGCGTTTGTTTCGCGTTTATATCGCGTTTACATCGCATTTGTATCGCGTTCGTATCGCGTTTGCATCGCTGCTTAAAGTCGGGCGTGTGCGTAAAGGTAGACAATTAGTCTGTATGTGTGTAGTGACTATATTTCGCTTGCATCGCGTGTGTATCGCGTTTGCATCGCATTCGTATCGCGTTTGCATCGCTGCTTAAAGTTGCGTGTGTCTGACTGCATCTCGCTTGCGTCGCGTTTGTATCGCGTTTGCATCGCGTTCGTATCGCGTTTGCATCGCTGCTTAAAGTCGCGTGTGTCTGACTGCCCACCGCCACATTACGCTATCGACGTGAGGAATTATTTAAATATGGAATACGGGAATCGCTGGATCGGCCGCGGGGGTCCCGTTCCATGGCCACCCAGGTCACCAGACCTCACACCCTGTGACTTTTTTTTGTGGGGCGAAATTAAACGCCGCGTGTATGTGGAGGAGGCCCAAAGCCTCAACGAATTGAAACTAAAAATTGGCGATGGGAAGATTCTTTTTTTTATTACTTGCTAAATACTAATTCGTTACAATTCATCGTAGGAAGCGAACCTTTTATTTGTTTGTATCACAAACAAAAGTAAAGATTATTTTCTTTTGTTCTCTACACATGGTAAAATTTTTAGTGACTTTGAAATTCAATAAGTAAATTCTTCGATGGCCTTCGGTAACACAACGCTTTAAATGCGTAGAAGTTAAGTTCGGGAAACGAACTTTCCTAATTAGGTGTGTTTATCAGGTGCATTATTTTTATCATTATTTTGTAATAATATCATTAAATTTTGTCAAACCTCTAAACAATTTACTTATAAATAACTTCCGCTCTCGTTTTCGTGCGTTAATGTAACAAAATCTTACTTGAATTCGAATTAATTGTCTAAATTCTAAAATAACATCACAAAAGCCTTTTGTAACTTGACGTTCCTAAGCCCGTGAAAGTATGAAGGGAAAATTTGCAACTTATGTATTTTATCAATGACGCAGGGGGTGGCCTAGCGCGCGTATCGAGTAGGCTGCCCACACGCGCGCAATTTTTTAAAACAATTTTGCGATGGCATATCTTAATGTTAGTATTGATTTACACTAAAAGGAAAATTTGCGCATGTTATATTTTCACTAAAGATCATAATATGAAAGTTTGGACGATGACTAAAAATTCATCCTGTATATCATTTTCCCACATTTAGCTGTAGCTTTCGATAGGTGCGTTGACGAAGGTGTTTTTCCCGATTTAATGAAATACAGCAAGGTTATTCCCTTATTCAAAAGCGGTAGGCAAGTTGATCCTAGCAACTATAGGCCCATTTCAATTTTACCAGCTTTAAGAAAATTTGAAAAGGTTATGCTAACTCAATTACTGTCCTATTTCGGTAGGAATCATATTTTTCATAGTGAACAATACGGGTTTACTAGTGGTAGATCGACTAGCGATGCGGGTGTGGCGTTACTAAAACACATCTTTGATGCTTGGGGAAGGACCCAGAAAGCTATTGGTGTTTTCTGTGACCTCTCAAAGGCATTTCATTGCGTTGATCATATTACTCTTATTATAGAAGCTGGAACATTACGGTGTAAATGGCAAGGCGTCCAAACTTGTCTCGTCATATCTCAACGGTAGAATTCAGAAAGTAGACATAAATGGTGTGACTTCTTTGGGTTCTCCGGTAAAAATGGGTGTTCCGCAGTGCTCAATACTTGGGCCTTTCGTATTTCTGAATTATATTAATGATCTGCCATTCTTTGTTAAGGACCATTGCGAAATAATGTTGTTTGCTGATGACACATCCTTGATTTTTGAAACAGACAGATATGACATTAACTATAACCATATTAATGATACATATTAATGCTAACAATTTATTGCTTAATGCCAAGAAGACAAAATGTGTTACATTTGAACTACCTAACGTAAAATCGACTAGTCCAAGCATTGAAATAAACGGAGAAAAGTTAGACCTTGTTAAGAAAGAAGATATCCATAATATTAACCTTAGAGCTAAGTCCAAACTCATGGTACCACGTTTTCGTTTAACCAAGGTAAACAACTCTTTTATGGGGAACTGTATACGTTTTTACAATAAGATTCCGGAGCATATATTAAGTTTATCATTTCCTAAGTTTAAAAACTACATTAAAAATATTTTGATCGAAAAATCATATTACAAAATTAAAGACTACATGTTAGATAAAGATGTATGGAAAGATGACATGGCTCCAGAATCCACACAAATTTCATTCAAAGTGTATTCCATAGCATTTAAGTTTATTTGAAAAGAGCAATCCCTAGAGTTTCTTGCTCGTTCTTCTCAGGGAGGTCAGCGTAGTGAACGAGCAGTAGCTTAAATGTGACGTTTTCAAGTGTAAATTTATTTTACCTATGGAATAAATAATCTTTGACTTTGACTTTGACTTTGTTTAAAATAAGTTGATTTATAACTTTTGTTAATGCAGAATGTCACTAGTTTGCACAACACCTGTTGTAGTGGTTAAACTTAGTCTCATTGTCTGTCGCCTTTCATTGTCCTTTTTTAACAATTTGTGTAACATGATAAATTCCTCTTGTCACCTGTAAATTGTTTAAGAAGGTTAGGTAGGATTAGTAAAAATACTTAGAGTTTTTTTCTAAATAAAACTATAATACTATAAGTTGATACTATAATTAAAACTGCCTTGCTTGCCATAACCAATGGTCGGAAAAAGGTGTTCTACAAATATAGATCATGTTTAGATATAGCTGCAAGTAGCGACATAGAGTTGTTAAAACTAACTAACGTATCGAGTTCTTAGGTTTTCGCGATTGTTACACATAGGAAATGAAACTATTTTTCCGGATTTAAATCGCGTATATTTTTTTTTTCAAACAAACCGACGTTTCTTCTACCGTGACCATGGGACCTGTAAAGGGCCCGAAACGTCGGTTGGTTTGAAAAAACAATTTACGCGATTTAAATCCGGAAAAATAGTTTCATTTCCTATGCTTAACTAACGTATTTATTATTTGGTAATGTTCGAGATTGGCACCTTCAGTTTTTTTTTAAATGTCAAATGCTCTGATTTTGCTTAACACTAACATTGAAACTACGTAAGAATTAAAAAACCGATTAGAGGCGCTTGTAGATCTTGTTTTACTGATTCCAGTTTTATTATATACCAAGTGACGGGACGAACAAGACGTGGGCCTAGTGGTAAGTGACATGCCATAACATTTACAGCGTTCCATAACAGATGCAGTGCCAGTCAGAGCTTTAAGAGGGGTACTGCCACTGCGCCGTCACCCTGAGACGTAAGTTGATAAGTCCCATGTGCCTGTAATTTCACCAGCACCTCTATCCCAAAACCGGAACGCAGTATTGATCACATTACTGCTTGGCGGCAGAAATAGGTAAGTTGAAAGTACTAACTAACTAACTAACTAACGGCCTCCGTGGCCGAACGGTTACCATGCCGAACTGCCATGCAAAGGTCCCAGGTTCGATTCCCGGGCCGGGAGAAATATTTGTATGGCCTACATTTATTTCTCTCGTGAGTTTGGGTGTAATTTGTGGTTCTCCATGTGTGTGTCCATGGCACCCGCGACACAGGGTTTCCCTAGTGCGGGGCTATGTTGATTGTGAGCGTTATTATTATTATTACTACCCTGGACGAACTCTTTCACAAGGAGCTCTACTGCTACTAAAATATATTAATAAAAATATTAATAAAAAAATGTTAATAACAACACAACTTCGCCAAAAATGTCGATATGTTAATAAAGTTTAGATTAGTGTATGTCACTGGGAAAAGTTTCAAGTTCACCAAGTTTTGGATTCCACCTTGGTCGGTGAAGGTAATAAAGCCATATCTGCAAAAAGACAAGTTTCCGTGTGAAAGGTTTAAAGATTCCGAATACCGAACGTAGATAACTTATAAACGGATTTCAAAAAAAGGAGGAGGTTCTCAATTCGACTGTATGCTTTTTTTTCGCGTTGTTACGCGATAGCTCATTTGTGAACCGATTTTGGTGATTCTTTCTAGGATACCACACTAGTGGTCCCATTTAAATTTTAAGAAAATATTGCAGCTCGAAGTGTGGCAAACTAGGGGATGAATGGCTTTTGAGGTCGGTTTTTATTAGGTACCTACTTTGTACTGAGATTATTTACGTCTAAATAGGAAAATTAGAAAGTTTCATGTAATTCGAATTATTGAAATGACTTTCATAATGATAAAAACACTTTTTAACGTATGATGACATGCAGTTTTATGGTTCCAAGTTCACAAATTTACGACCAATTTATTGGCACGCGAAGCACACCCACATTGTATAGTGTGAAATATACGAGTCAAGAAAGATACTTTCTAATTTTGTTCTAGTCTAAATAGTAAACATTCGCGTCATAAAGGTTAACCTTGATTAAAATCTCCCAACCGAGACAATGTGCGACCTGTAACACTGCTGTGTATGATATACAACGCGGAAAAGGTACTTCTACTGACACATGTTTGGACAAAACATTGCAACAGCTTATTACATTGTTTTGCCTGCATACGTGTTCCAACACGGCATAGGACCATTAGCCTTGGATATTTAACAATAAAAATATTAATCAACATTTATGTTAAGAGATTTTACTGAACGAAGTGGTGTGCTAAGCAAAAATTTTTGAAATTTGCTATTACTCGAAACACTCAAATTTTAACTTACGTTTTCCACCCCACGGCAAAATAGCCACATTGCTTCATTTTTATATGTATAAAAAAATTTCATAACAATTTTCGTCCCCTGCAGACTGCCTGTCGTTTTCATCTCGTTTTGGCGGGGAATATAGATAACCTCATCGTCCGCCCTCCCATGCCTCTAAGAGAATGCAAAATAACGATCTCCGCCGAAAAGTTACGAACGCACTCGGCTACTAGAGTCTATAAATAAGAGTCGCTCGGAAAATGACGCTTCAGTAATTATTAGATCGTGAGAAGAGCGTTACGTCTGTGAACCTCCGTGCACGGAAACGAGATTGTTTTGTGAAAACACTTTTTCATAATCAAAACAGTGAAATGCCGACAGACATAATGTCAACTTCGTGTCGCGCCGAGCTCTTCAGCCCGAATTTCAAAAAGAAAACGTGCGATGCTGAGATAAAATCCGGCTTTTTGGTGCTACTGGGACCCGGCGGGATGAGACAAGACGTCAGAGTGATTGTGTACAGCACATCTTTGGAGCATTTTGCTGTCATTTATCCCAGAAAACGGCTGTCGAAACCGATTGGCGTTGTGAATCTAAGAAATACAACGGTTGACCGAGCAGAGAACAACAACGGCTTTGTAGTGCGACAAAAAGGTTACGACAACACGATCTCAGCTAATTTCCGCTGTTCTGATCGAGAGGTTGACTCTTGGATGTCAGCGTTTAGTTCGCAATCGTCGCCGTGCCAGCAGACAAGCCTACCGGTATTGGTCGAGGCCGAGGAGAGTTAAAAACTGTTATTTAACAGTTTTAGTGTGATTGTTTTGAGTCGTCTGGCGGCGAATGTATTGAGACCGCGAAACTACCGGATCGAGGTTATGTTAGTTTTGCAATGAGATGCGAAAAGTGAAAGCTTGTTTTTTGCGAGCGCTCGAAAGTGCTAGTTCCTGCTGTAATGACGGCGTGTACTTTACCATCCAGACTTAATTACATGATTGTAAAAATTAAATCTCACAGGGACCAGTTCTCGTAGAGATTTCCCAGAACAAAATTATGCGTCTGTTTTTGACAAAATATTCGCATAGTGATTTGTGTATATCACAATAGGTAACGGGATATCATAATGTTTCATTCAAAATCCGGTCACCCTCTAGTGAACTATACCTACTAAAAAATGTTACTTATCTAACGTACTTGTCATTGAATAAGGGGCTTACTAGATGAATCAATTAACTTTTTTACCGACATAATGGATAAAAGAAATTTGGTACGTATGTAAATAATCCTAATTAAACTTGATGATACTATGATAGTAGTTATAAGAGATGTGCAGCGAGTAAGTACCAATTCCTGAAAAACTTAAAACTTTCCCTGAACATTTTAACGACTTTATCGTAAAAAAAGTTTCCATACTTATTAAAAGGCTCTTTTATACCTAATAAATTAATAAATTAATAAAATTTTTAGTACGATCAGTCTTCAAGAAAATTGGACATTGTGGAATACTTTTTTTTATAAATGTCCACCCATTTATTGGGTAGGCAAAGGTTTACCATACAACCTCATAATAAAAATTATATCCTTCACAGTATTTCAAGTTTTGTCTGTTGCATTTCCGATCACGCAGACTTTAAGTAATTTTATTTGTAAATATATAATGATGAAAATGGGATAAATTAATAATATTTAGGATTTTAGTTTACAAATTTGAGTTTTATTATTAAATAAAAGCTCCGTAATTGCACCTTTTCGATAACTTTTAGTTTTCAAACATATATTAATAATTTTTTACTACAAGTTTTCATCATCGATTATTAAACATAATATATACTTATTGTATTATTTTCTAAATTGCTGTTAATTAAGTTAAATAGAATAAAAGGCTGAATAATTTGGCATTAAAGACGCAAAATCGAAAAAAGTCGAGTTAATGAAGTGTGAATTGTTCCTGGTGTCGAAATGATTATTTTCAAATTATGAATACCTATTGAGCTACCGAAAACTTTTGTGCAAATAAAAACACGGATACAACTAAATGAGATACTGAAAGTTCCGAAAAATCTTGCTGACGTACTACTACTCTACCAGATTAATTTATATTTTACCGAAAACTATTGCTAACCATTTTTATTGTAAATCATCTATTTTAAATTTAAAGGCGACCCTATACATTTCATTAAAGTAGCAGTAGAGCTCCTTGTGAAAGAGTTCGTCCAGGGAAGTACTGCCACCTTACCTATTTCTGCCGCCAAGCAGTAATATGAGTCAATGAAGGTGCTGGTGAATTTATAAGCACATGGGACTTGTCAATGTATGTAAAAAAAATGCCGGTGCTTGTTTTTAAACTATTCCATCATATGGAAATACTGTTATGAGTGGCAATATAAGACATACATCGATGAGTTAATATTTCTTTCGTAATTTTAGTATATTATTTGGAACTACAGTCTTGGACAAGTACTTGATTGTTAGCTAATTATGATTAATTTTGTATTTCCTGTGTTTATTTCTCAGTAACTCTTTTAATGCAGCTTAACTGCGATTTCATTTGCTCTTTCGGAACCCTTATTAATTGTAAAAAAGTTTGCCATTTTTAAGATTTATTTCAAAATTTAGGGACAATCAGATGGGCAGTGGGGTCAAACCTAATCAACCAGCCCGGGTTTTTAACCCAACAGCCAGGTTTTAATCCCTTTCTGCCTAAAATTAAATGAAACGACGAATTTGGTGAAATCCCATACTTGTTGCAAATTTCGATGTAAAAATCTTTCTTAAGACGTAAAAGTGGCAACTCCACACAATACTCACCTTACAATCCTGTGGATTCTCACTACTAAGGATGCACGTCACGATTAGATTTTCACAGAAATTGATTCAATTGCATACGATCTAACGATTTTATTCATTGAGTTAATTCAATGCGATTTTAAGCGAACCGATCTAGATCAGAAAGCAATAATAATACCATTACATTTGAACAAAACTCGATTTACAACAACTATTTAAATGTAAATAGTTTTTGCCGTCGATTTTGGGTATTTTTTCTTCATTTCGTTCATTTCATTTTATTCGTTCGTTCAGTTCATTTCATTAATGAGTTTTACTCGATTTAAACAAAGCGCCATGTTAAAACCACGCTAGTCCATCTCTGGAGACATCAGAGTAAAAAAGTTCATTGATCACCCCTAAAGGAATGTCAGTACAAGGACACTATAGTGCCTAAGGTTATTATTATTACCGACCGTTGCACTTCCACCGGTCTAAGTAAAACTGTCATCGAAAGTTTATCAATTAATGCATTTGCAAATTGTCTACAAGTATTTTTTAGATGCAGTAAAATGTGTTGAATTAGTGAACTTAATTGTAATCTTTTCAAGTTCTGCTTGTGAATAAATAGTTACGAATAATAATGTACGTTGTTTACTACGTTAGCCAAACCTCGACGCCAGAGTTTCTTAAACTTTTTCTAGTTATGGACCCCTCTCAATATTTCAAAGTGCCCACGGACACTTTCCGAAAATATGAAGAAGAAAGGCTCGCGTGTTAATATGACGCGCGTCTCGCTCACTCCAATAATGGATGCCCGTCAAGCATATAGATATATAGATAGCGAGAATTCGAGTCCGATCACGACCTCGTCCATGAACCGCTGGAACGTCTGTCCAGCGTTTCGGAGCCCGAAAGTCATGAACGGAAACTCGTACAGCCCGAAAGGTGTCGTGATTGCCGTTTTGCAAATATCACCTGTGTGGACGGGTATCTGTTGCTACCCTTTCACTAAGTCGATAGTACTGAAAATAGTGCAACCTGCAAGGCTGTGGGAAAAAAGGAAAGGTTCTGGCGTTCAGGGCGCGGTAGTCCTCGCACGGGCGCCAGCCATTTTCTCCTTTTCTTGTGCAAAAGCGAAGCCCAAGGGCTGCTTGAGAACCGTGCAGTCCCAGACTGAATCATATCGGTAAACTCCTCTTTCGCAACTTTTGAGGTGCGAGACGGCGAGGGCGATAAGATACAGGAGGACCATCTGTAGTGGTAATGCAATGTTCTGTCGAATGTTTTATTTCCCTAGAAATACCAGGTGGTCTCGTCACCACAGGAAACTCCTGGAGAATTTTTGTCCAAAATGAGTCGCAATCAGAAAAAATTGTCTTGACGCTGACTTGGTTTATATTAGCCAATATAGCTTGCACAGACAGTTTTGTACTGCCGTCTACCAAATGTTCCTGGTGACAATCAGGTAAGAGGTGAAAATGGGCCAAGAAGTCGGATCCAATTATAGCAGAAGCTACATCCGCAATGTCAAAATTCCACCTAAATTCCCGGCGTAAACCTAAATTAAGGCAAAGAGTGATAGTGCCATATGTTTTTATAGCACTTCCATTAGCGGCGCGAAGGTCAAATCCATAGAACTGTAAGAGCCCTTGAGGAGGCGTCGCGGGAAACAGCAAATATCTGAGCTAGTGTCAATCAAAAATCGACGGCCAGTTCTAGAGTCTGTAACAAACAAACGGCAGCCGGGGTTGCTGCAATCAGATGCCGCCTTCACTGACCGCTCTTTCCGTTTCCCTGCTGGTCGGGTTTCCAATCACATGGGCTGTTGCAATGGCTCGCCTTATTGGCAAACCTCTTATGATACCAACATAGCCGCGGCCCTCAGCGAGGGCGGGATGTTGACCTCGACGGGGACCTAGACTGGGAACGCCTGTTAGGCGTAAAAGAACGTGCGCGGTCGTTGCTGAGGGCGTTGACTTTTTTATTTAGCTCTTCAATGGAGTGCAATATTGCAGACAAATCCGTTGACGGCCTAGCTTTAGCTTCGTTTACCACAAAGGATGTAGATGACGCGACGGGAGAGTCTCCACTATAGTGTCGGCAATTTCGGCCACCTTCTCCAAAGGTAAGTCCATTTGTGCCATTAAAATCCGTTGCACTTCAGTAGGGAGCCGGCGCATCCAAAGTTCACGCAATATCATCAATAATCATCACCAACGCCAGTACCAGCCAAGGAACGCAGGTGTCGAAGAAAAACAGGGTTTCCGATCGCCCAACTGTTCATCACTCAACAGTTGCCGGACACGCTGTTCCCTTGTAGTCGAAATACGTTTAATAAGCTCGGTCTTTAGGTACAAATATTTATCTTTTTCAGGTGGTTTGGCAATGAGGTCTTGGACTTCATCAGCCATACGGTCATCAATTTTTGACAAAATGTATCCATATTTAGTAGCATCCTGTGTAATATTTGCAATCTCAAATTGTACCTCTGCTTGCGCAAACCAAATTGTTGGTTTGTCGCGCCAAAACTCAGACAACTTAACAGAGACCCCCATAACATGGGGGTCAGGATTACCATTCTGATTTTGATTTCTTTTAGATAACGCGTCAATTTGCAATTGCAGTTGTGCTAATTGATGCTTTAATTCTTCCATTTTCAAAAAAAAATATTCACTTAATACTTAAAAAGAATAAAATTGGAGTGACTTATAAGTGAGAACCGACAGTAGCCAACAAATGAATTCCACTGTGTTATAAGTGATAACTCAAAATAATTAATTAAACTTAACACTAACTAATAAACGCCTTGACTAACCTAATATGCATTTAATGTCCAATTATTATTAATATAAAACTATTACTAAACAATTATTAACAGAAATACCTAGTCCGTTAAACTAAAGACAGAGAATTGTAATGTGATGCTGTATGCAATGCAAGTATACACAATCAAACAGGCAAATGAAACACCAGTTTTATATGTATATAAACAAAAATAATAAAAAAATACGTAGACATTTAATTCTCCAAGCAGTGGGAATATTGTCCAAGCAGAGGAATAGACACAAAGTTCACTAACTTAAGTAGTTTGTAAAATTTAATTTATCGTAGCTGTTACTCCGGCGACGACGATATTAGCGCGGCGGCACCACAGCGGCGTGGCGCACCCGGACCGCGTCGCAGTGAAAACAACAGGGGCTTTTGTAGCAGGCCTGCAATACACAGGCTGAATCTCACTAGGGCCAAGTCTCAGTGGCACAACCAGAAGCAGAGACACCTGAACAGTCGCCTATGTCACAATTCACAATGCACTTTGCCAAAATATCTTCTTTGACTTTGATTCAATTCAAAACTTTACAGTAACGTTGGAAATCACAGTAGAGAATTACTCGTAATGCTTGTGTCGCTCGTAACGTCGATTTATTAAAACTGTTCAACAAAATCGACCAGTGTTGTCTAACGCCACAAGAATCACAGGAGAACTCCAAGAAGTTGTAAACTGCCAATTCTTTTTCAACTTTTCATAACCCGAAACTCCATTTGTAACAAAACCACCATTTTTTTTTATAACTTGAGCGTCGGGGTCACCAATGTCGGGTTCTTGGACGTGAATTAAAGAACACCGATCTTATAGTAGTTTGTATATTCACTACAAAAGACGCAAGATTGTTTTACAAGTTTGAAACCAAGTTTTTCACACACGGAGCCGCCATGGCATTCTCTTTTTCACCTCTTATTGGTCAGCGGTGCTCACAAGCGCCGTCTCACAGTGGAATGAACTTGAGGGCGCGCGAATTTAAATATGGTTCGCTACAAATCTAATGAGTAAGGAAGACACTGACGCGTGTCAGAATCAGTCTCCTACCCTACCTCGATGGGAAAAAGGCTTACATCATCAGCAGATCTTATAGTAGTTTAGTATATACATTTACGAGGACTTGTATATCTTCGTTAGTTTTTGTGCGATATATCTTGCGTAGGTATTTTAAACAAATTTTAGTGTGTATAGGTAATCGAGGATCGTGTAAATTAATTATTTTTTTCATTTTCATGTGTAATAAAAACATTCCACTATTACGTGGTCTATTACTACACGAAATATTCGTTTTTAAAGATAAAAATCTAATAGTTAAAATACACGTCAGGACCGTTTTTAACAAGCAATTACGATAAACAACACAGAACCAGAAGAATGAAAAACACCAAACTGAGACGTGCGAACAACGGAGCAAGTAAAAATTTTGAAATGAATAATAATTTGACAAATATTACTTGTATAATTTTATTTATAATATTCAGCACGGCATTTTATCTAGTAATGTCGTTCACGCCGATTACAAAAGAAGAACATGTGAAGAAATATCAAGACATGCAGGCACAAGTGGAACCTTTTAGGAAAAACATTTCAGAATGCGCGCACCAAGTTAAGGCTTCCATGGTAGATATTGAAACATTCCTAAAACGGGTGCCCCAATCGACCATGCAGGGGAAATGCTTCATAGCTTGTATTCTCAAAAGAAATGCTATAATAAAAAACAATAAAGTAGACGTCCAGAATCTCATAGCAGCGAATAAAGAAGTTTATGGTGAAGACAGCGAAGTTCTAGTTAGACTTAAAACAGCCGTAAACGAGTGTCTTAAAGTAGTTGATGGCATTTTCGAAATTTGCGAATATGCATCTATTTTCAATGATTGTATGCACATGAAGACGGAACATCTTCTTGATAAATTGACGATGGAAAGGCGCATGGAGGCCCTTGGGCAGATGACTTCGGACCCTGATGTGTGGAGTGAAGAAGAAGACGAAATGTTAAGACTTGCAAAAGACGAATTATGAATCGTAAAAATATTATTATTCAGTATAGAATCTCACGACAATTGAAGAATGTGAAAATGAGAGATGTCTTTATTTGGAGTTTACTTCAAGGTCTTAATACTACTTACGAGTTAACAATTTATTAGGTACAGTAAGTTTGTTGGTGTCCGTCAGGCTGGCTGGACCAAACGAGATATACAAATCAAACTGTGCTCATTATTTACTACCCATTTTCTACTATTTAGTACCTTTATTGACATAATTTCTACCTTTGCGCTAATTTAAATTAAAGAAATAAAGTGGCCAGACATTCTGACGTCAGGTCGGCTGGACCACTTTACGTTTATCATGGCTCTAACAGTATATAATTTACTTTTATTATAGAACTATTTACTACCTTCTTAAACGTACTTTTTTCACTATTTTAGGAAGCATCTATAAAAAGTTATTAAAAAAAACTCCTTCGCAAAAGGTATCTTCTAAAAAGACAGTTTATCTTCTCCGCGTAATTGCTTTTTAAATAACTTATTATAATTCGTTCGCATTCCTTAATACCTACAAATGAAATTTACATTTGTAGTAGTGAATTCAACTAGTAATTAATATAATAATAGGTATAAAATATTGCTTGCAAAGGTAAGCCAGAAACCATTGGTGGCATATTCTAAGCGCCTGCAAAATTATTGTTACTGCAATTACACACAGATGATAAACTGTTTTTTTAGAAGATACCTTTTGCGAAGGCGTTTTGTTATTTTTTTAAATAACTTTTTATAGAATCTTCCTAAAACAGTGAAAAAAAGTATGTTTAGTAGTTAAATAGGAATATTAAAAAAAAATTATATAACATAATAAATTCTTTAATATTTATTACGTTAACGGAAATATGTAAATAAAGGTACTAAATAGTAGAAAGTAGGTAGTAAATAATGAGCACAGATTTGTATAACTCGTTTAGTCCATCCATCCTGACGAACACGTTTGTTGTGAGATTCTAGTTCCATTCTGAACTCTATAATTGCTCTCCCTCTTAAGTAAGCTGATGCTGATTATTGATTGATTTTCACCCATCACTAACGTAATCGACATTTTAGCTAAATCGAGTTATTAACATATTCTGGGATCATGGAAAAGAGATCTACAACCTCCTCTAATCGGGTTATTTAATATTTTATTTGGCTTCAGTTTTATTGTCAAGCAAAATTAGCGTAGCCGCATTTTTTAAATAAAAAAATCTTCATTCGTCAATATATATATTATTACCAAAATGTGACTGCGTTAATTATGACAAGGAGTGCAGAACTAACATTTTTTTATTAAATTACATTTTCACCTCACTAGCTCGCAAAGGCTTTCTTTCTCATTAGAAATCTGCTCGCAAAAACGTTTTTCAACGCTAGCATGGAAAAGGTTTTCGAAATTCGTACTTAACGATGGACTGTGGTGTACCTAACTTTTTATTTCGATGAAAAATAATTTAATGACACGTTGAACTACGCGATGTGTAGTTGTAGTACATTATTTATGTAATATAAATCCTATATTACATAAATATTTTACTTAAACATAAACAATAGCCTTATTAAATAGCTATTTGGTACTCATCGCGACTTCTGGTGTACATATAAGTACTCAACGTTGTATCGCGATTAGCAGTCGTCTTGAGGTCTTGGTTCAAGGTACCATACAAAAAAGTTCAAGAGCGTACAATATGTAACAAAGAGTATGGATCGAAAGGCACAATAAAAAAAATTGTATGTAAAATAATGTACTCTGTAACTAATAATAATTATTAAAGACTTAAGGCGATGAGTCGACGATCCTTTATGCACGCGGAGCAGTGTTCAAAAATTCTGTCAGGCCAGGGGGACTACTATGAGCTTATAGAGCAATCCTGTTTAGACCCGTAAGTTAGATTGCCTGTCAAATTCGTACTATGACCTCATAAAAATAATTCACTTTCCATGCAGTTTACGTTCCCCATTCGAAATCCATTCCTCTTTCTTTAATAGCAAAATCGTATCATGTAAAAGTAAGCAATTCAAAGAAATCGGTGTCATCGGTAAAAATAAGCAATTCAAAGAAAGTTACTGTGACTAACTTTTTTTAGATTTTGTTACATTTTTAAGAAATTTCGTTTCAGTTTTATTATATTTTCAGTTTCATAATTATTAGTTATCTTTTTAGGCTATATAGCCAATTGTCAATAAATAAATACTATTAACTATTGAGTGTTTTTTGAATATTTTAGTCCAAGTTTTCAATCTTTAAAGTATTGTTGATAAATCATTGGCATGAATGTTATTGAAATTTTTAAATGGAATTTTAATCATTTTATTGTCTTGTCGAAAATCACTAACTTAAAATAACTTTTAAATAGTGCCAAATTTGACTTTAAAGCAATCAATGAAAATGTACGAATACAAGAGACGTTCCAATAAAATTATGTCATCAAATTACAAACTCATCTTATTAATTTCAATGATTATGACTAGACATGACAAGTAATTTTGTCATACGACATATTGTAAAGTATGATTGAAAAGTTGCCGATATTACAAAACAACGTAATAAGTATAATCAACAATAAACTTAATAAAAAAAATATAATTATTCTCATTTTGAACACAATCGGTTAATAGTCTCAGATAGTACAGTCAAGAGCACATCAAGCTTGACACTTTGTACTTTTGTACTTTCTTATCGTAAGCAGCATAGAGTTGGATTTACGTCTTAAGTGTCAAGATTGACGTGCTCTTGACCTTGTACTTCTGTCTATTTCTTTCATACGATTTAGTATGTAGTTCAATCTCGCTCTCGTTAAATGTACACTAGTCAGCCAGAGACAATAATAAACGTTTAAAAAGTAAAACTCACCATTCTGCCATGCCATTCCTGTTCAACTTTGTGTAGGTCATGATACGAATTTAAACAATTCCGTTTTACCACGTCAAGAGAATTGCATGGAACTTGGCTGGTTACTTATAAGCTCATAGTAGGCCCCGTGATCGTGCTTTTCGTAGGAAGCTAAGCAAGTGATGGGTTTATTCAAAACGCAGGTCGACCGAAAACTCCCGTGTGCCAATATAATATAATTATGGAATATAAATAAATAAATATAACATGGAATTAAAACACTATTTATGTAGCTTTTGCAATATGCAGTTTTATATTCAATAAACGAAGCCGGAAATTTAAAAAATCTAAATTTTCCTTAAGACACGTAAAGTTTACCTGATTTCGCGTAACAAGCAACTAAAAATATGTAAATATTTTTATATATGTATAATATGTAAATATAATAACTACGCAAGCGAATATTATTGTCACAAAAAAAAAACTGCTGGTAATTCCGTGGGATATCAGTGGTGCGTGGATAATTCTTTAAATTTAAAAACTTTTGAATGCCTGAAATATTGTGAAAGCAAAAATTTGAAAGATATTTGCTATCACGAATAAAATTTAAATTTTAAAAATTAACAAACTTCCTCTTTTCTGATATTTTATTAAAATAATTGTATTTGTTTTAAGGATATTTCTAACCGTTTTTAAGGTACAGCTGCATTTTAGAAAACAGGCAATAGTGTTTTAAATACCTGTTCATATCATGATAATAAATATTGACTTGTGTTTTTATTTTTTCAATTGCAATATTTTTTATCATTTTTAAGTATAAAGATCAAAAAGCTTTGAAGTAAATTTTCTCCAAAACCTTATAAAATTGGTACACAAGAGTGTTCGTCCTGCGTTTGGAATATTAAAACGCATTACTTGCGATACTTCACTCGAAATATCTCTTTTCTCAATATTTTTTAACACCGTACCGTGCAATACAATCACATGCTAGCCTATTCGGTTAGTACAACAATTAAGAACAACGAAAAAGACCGTCGTCTGCGTCACGACAAACGCAAAAACGTCAACCAACAACTTAACAATCTAGAAATTAAATAAGCTCTCTTTTATTGCTTCTTCCGACTCCCAAACTTTATCTGGATCATGTTTCATTTTTTTCGATTTCTTAGGCGCTGGTTCTTCCTCATCCGTATGTAAATGTTTTCTCTTTTTACGAGGCACTTCCGCTTTGGTATCAACCACGTCGAGTTCAGTTTTCTCTTTCTTATGTTTTTTCTTTCTTTTCCTTTCACTTTTTACTTCTTGTACTTCTGCAAGCTCTTCATCCCGAAGCTCTACGGCTCTGAAACGAGCCTTTACTGCAGCAGGAATCTTCATAGCTCTTTTATAATCTGTTCCGAATAAAGGATGCCTACACTTAGTATCAGGCAGGGGTATAAAATTAGTCTGATTATTAACCATTACATTATCTTCAAAATAGTGTGGTCTAGGTATCTTTTTTTTAAAGTTGACCATACCATGTATTGACACATTCTTTATTACAGGATTCATTTTATGATAATTAAGAATAGTTACACTATTACAGTCTGTATTTAAGTTACCGTGAAAGGTTTGACTATCAATTTTCATTTTACATTTCTCATCAATAGTTATATCGGAGTTTTGTAGTTGTGTTACATCTATCCCGAGTGGGCATTTTAAAATCCAGACATCATCGTCTTTCGATATTAACGAATTTACTTCCCTTATCGATATTGGCTTCAAGTGTGGATTAGATTTTAGGTAGCGTCGTATGTTTTTGGACTCTGTAACTTCACTGGAGTCAGAAAGATGCCCGTTCACTTCAATTTCATCTTCAAATTGTATTCTGTCAGATATTTTATTAGTTCGTCGCGATTTCTTCTCCGATTGAACTTTAGTGCGTTTCTCTACTTGATCACTGTTGACCTCTCTCACATCATCACTTTCATTTATGTCCCCATTCGTATGCTCTACTTCTACCACCCTGAAAACAAATAACAATTGTATGTTAAAAATAAAATTTGTAACAAAGCCAATGAGGGAAGACTTAAGCTAAGTGAGAGCACAGACTGTAGGTTGTAACATGAAGAGGATTTTTTTATGATACCAAGTGACAGGATGAACAAATCGTGCGCCTGGTGTTAAGCGACACGTCTGTCAATAGTAGTTGCAGTGACATTAAGAGCTTTAAATCGCAAACACCTTTGGGACACTACCACTGCGCTTGTCACCCTGAGACATACCTAAATTGACAAGTCTCATGTGCCTGTAGTTTCTGCAGCACCCTTACCCTTAAAAACTGAAACATAGTAATGCTCACATTACTGCTTGGCAGCAGAAATAGGTGAGGTGGCAGTACTTTCCCCGACGAAATCTTTCACAAGGAGCTCTACTACCACTATGAGACATATCTGCAACTTCTAGGCCACTGTTGCTCTCAATTGGTCATACGAAACTCACTCCTGAGTAGACTGGGTACTAAGCCTCACCCAGTGGAGATAAAATAATCGGAGCTTAGAAAATCATAAACTTTTTTCATGCTGTTGGCCTTGGCTCCGAAATGTAACGATAAAGATAAATTTATTTCATTACAATTTAAGCCTTGGGGGTAGGTCGCCACTCGCGTCTCGCAATCCGCGCGCTATAAATGAATATGATTAACACAAATCCGACGTCAACAAATGCCCGATGACGACTGAAGGGGCAGCGAGAGGCGCGGCGTGTCGATAAATCGCTGGGCAATTTGCAAATTGTGGGATAATTTTCATTTAATAACTAATAGGGCTTCAGGTGAAAAACAAAATTTAGTAGGTTCTCTGTAATACTTAAAGATAAATATTACACATAAATATTTTATTCTCAAATAATTCGTTTTAGACTTTTATTTTAGCCTGTTTTCAGTTTTTATTTATATAGGGTACCTATTTCATTAGCTGTAGGTAGATTTTGACAGTTCATAGCGGGAATGTTGTTGAGCCTGCTTTTGTCAAATCTATTGTTTATTTTTCAGGCACTAAAGACAAATCATTATGGCAAGTTACAGCGTCGAGGAACACGTGATGATAATAATAAAAAAATATTATCAAAATGGGTGTTCTATTATGGCAACGATGCGCGCGTTGCGCCCATTATACCTACGGTTTACGTGGTCGTCCTTCCCAGTCAACTTCAACGTTTGGTGGCCAAATTCGAGTGGACCGGTTCAGTGAACCATTAGTTAACATCCATACGTCAACGAAACGCAAGATCTGCTGAAAACATCGCGGCTGTTCAGGAGTACTCGAGGCAGTCTATTACGCGTGCATCGATGCCACAGCAGAACACTCAAGAAACGAGGAATATATTCATAAATAAAGATTTACTGCGTGCGTACAACTAGAAAATTCGTCTAGAACAACCGCGATGTTCTTTTGACCACACCCTTTTATTTCTTATATAATTCTAAATACAAAATAAACCAACCAGCGCTACTCGCTGTCCTGCTAAGCGGAAAGGCGCTCTCTCTCTCTCTCTCTGATATACACCCTTTTAGATTTTTTTTATATCCTTCAATAGCTAATAATTTCGTATCTAATGGTATAATAGAAATAGCGCTAACTTAAAACTTTTAAAAAACCACTAAGAAGTATTTTTATGTCTCAATTTTTAAAACCTTTCTTTATAATAAAAATAGCAGTATCTCAGAAAATAGGTATAATGGTACAATTTATGGATAATTTGTCAATAAATCTATTAGTCAAAAATACGTATCAATAAATTTCAACATCTTCAAATCTTATTTTTGACGGTGCGTTTTCGCACAATATACAATTTACGAAAAATTACTCTAAAAAAATTAAGGCTATAAATGTTTTTAAGCCATTTAGATGACATTGGTACATAAGTGGTAAGTATTCTAGGCGCTTGGTGAAGCGTTCCTTCAATTCTATTATTTGCTGAGGTGTTGATGTTCCGGATAGTGTTCCAAATTAATTTGCTCGGCCAATCTTGTGACTCACCATACAAAGAATTCCACAATTCTGAGACCTGACTATTAATGTTATCTAGTACATAAAAAGACACAAGATGGCATAAAGATAATCAAGTAGAACATGAACCCCATTGTACGCATTACAATATTTTGGTAGTAATATAAATAATTTCAGTAAAAAGTTTCAGCACAAAAAAATATTCTATTTAATTTTTTTCTTTCAATTTTTAGCAGATTTTTTTTCAAGGTAACTTTGACACCCCATACTGTAAAAAAATGTACCTAGACTACCATGGCAATTTCTTACAAAAGTTGGCGCTAGTTGCGCCAACTTATACCACAAAAAAACATGACTCAGATTTTTTTTTTTCTGGGTTGTTACAAACTTGCCAACATCCTGTTCCCAGGCTATCATTGAGTTTTGGGACAACCTGTATAAAATAAAAAAATATAATATAAAAACGGATGCACATGGAGTCTGGCACACCTTGGACAACAATCGCCAAGTACTTTACGCAGATTGGCAAATCCTTTCACCATGACAGCAAGCATTGCAGTTTATGCCGTTGACACAATAAGAAAAATATTAAATAATAATTACCAGTGATAGGAAAAGGCAGTAAATATTTACCTAAACTTTATGTAATACACATAAGAGTGGATAATACCTCTCTTTGAAATTCTGGTATGATTCTTCAAGATATATTACTGTAGTAAAGTTATTGCTAATTTATAAGGCTTATTCAGCCTGTTTTTTGTTGTCTGACTCAATACTAAATACCTATGAGCAGCAGGAGGAGGAATATGTAAAAAAAAAACACAGTAAATTATCATGCAAAATTTTATGAATGCTGAATGTACATTGTAAGCTCATACATGATTACATCTTTACCTAAAAGATGAAAGAAAATGTAATAAAAGTAAATTATTTTTTACACAACCAAAACAATGGTCTATTCTATATATACCTAGTCTGTCTTTTTTAAAGACGGAGTAAAATGACATTTGTAGGGTTGCCAGTTTTCATAAAATTTTAAACAGTTATGTAGTTGTTGTCGATAGTTTTATCGACAGATTGTGAAAGAAGTTAAAATTTTGCCAAAAATTACTGAATTGTCAATGTTACGACTTTCTAATGATTACTAATTGCATTATTGCCTTCTTTATTCTTATTTTGACAGTTGGCCTACTAGTATCGAGATTAATTTTTATTCACGCAGATTTTAACAAAAATAGACGGATTAAAAACTTTATATATGTCTTCTCTTCATATTTTTCATAGATATCATTCTAAATGTGTTATTTATATGTATGAACCATTGACCTACCAACAAATGGACATCAGGTCTAATACAAAAACCACGTCCGAGATTAACCTATACAAATGTAGTGATGTGTAACAAAATATAAAAAACTAAAACATTTAATTTAAATTGTAACATCATTGCAGTACTGCCTAAATTTAAAAAACACCATATTCAGCTTCTACTGGAAACTAAACAAAATTAATCCTATTTAGCTTCGACTGAAAATTATTTGAACACAAGAGTAATTGAATAGCCTTTCTCGTAAATATTAATTAATTTTGTTATATATATTATTAAGTCGAATTTTGTACAAATTCACTTAAAGATTAACAAAGAGTTGGGCAGATCATACATGCAAATATTACTACAAATGTGAAAATAAGCGTGTACTATAAGAAATGTACCAATATTCTAACTAAACGTAAACTCAAATATCCGTAATTCTGATAAATAATAAAACCGTTACGCTTTCGAGTAATTTTGATGCTTTTTACATGGAAAAAAATTAGCTTATGTTTTGTAACCTTCGTAAAAACACATTATGAAAATTCAAGCTTATGTTATTTCGGGCACATGTACTTACAAAACTTGACAATTCAAATGAACTTGTGCTCAGTAACTGGATGAATATTGGGTTGAGAATGATTCAAATGAAACAAGTTCAGCTATTTATTCCATAAGCATAAACAACATTCAGTCGATAGTCAATAGAATAATTTATAACTGCAATCACTAGCTGCTTGCAGGCGGTCAACACTTTTGCGTAAGGAGACGTCACTTTACTACATCTTCAAAACAGACATATATAGAACTAAATATAGAAACTAAAATAAACTATCAAACAGATAGATATAGAAATAATAGAATAGACTTATTATTATATTAATATACTCATGAGTAAATAAACACTAACAAAATCAACCAAATCATATTAATGCATAACTTTCTCAAACTCGTATCTCATAAAGAGTGATTATTGAGGACATGGCAAAACTTTCCATTTATTTTAAATATTTTATCAAGGGTGCTAATTTGGATGCATTACTTTAAGAATAGATAAAAGACTGTGTGAATATGAAGGAAATGTGATGTGAAATCAGCCTGTGAGAATGTATACATTCATCCACACATTACACAATACATACACACAACACATTTTTGCATTTCAGTCACTTAGTGGTTTAAGATACGAGTTTCAGAAAGTAAGACGACGAATAATGTACGTACTTATTATTTGCAGACCAAAGTAATATTAAGTTTTTGAAAGTTAATAAAATTGAAGTGGAATAAACAATTACCTAGTTTCTTTCTTAATTTAGTCATAAACTAGAAAAATTGTACTATTTATTACAACTAAAATTAATGAGTGGTATTTTTCGTGGCAATTTTTTTTTTTACGTGCTCTCTAATCAAGTCGAATAGTTTGGCAGAATAATTCTGTATTCAGTCAGGTACTGAATTACTATTGGACACTACCTATTAATTACATAAAACATGGAACAAAATACAATACAATGATTCCTGGATTTCAAAGGGAGGTGATATCCACACTGTGTATTATTTTGATGAAGTTTAGGTTAATATAAATACATTTTTACCGCTTCTTTTTAAGTATCTTTCTTGTGACATTAGCCCTAAAAGCACTTACATATTGTCTCTCTCGTCACTAGAATCCGAAGCTTCCGTCCACGCAAAGCTGTCATTGGAAGAATCCATTTAAATACGTTTTCATTTCTGCATTTCGTTGAAAAATAGCGTTGGGTGGATCATAACCTCAACACATTAAACACCACAAACCACAACTACGATACACAATGAACCACAGACTACTTACGATTGTTTATATTTTTTTTTCTTAATAATTTTGGCTTGGATACAAGTTCTTTGAGCTATGTCTTCGTTTAATTATGTTTTTGTTTCTGTAATTATGGCCGCCACAAAGATGATAGGCAATTTGAGGAGCGTGCTTGGATGGACTCGGGATTCCTTAGAACTTTTTTAGAGATTCGTATAATTTCGCGTTTTAATCTTCGATTAAGGCACAACAGCAATATCCTATTCCACTTTAAACTAAATTTCACAAAATAATTGAATGTCAAAATAAAAACGACACATTTCCTGCAAAAGGCCCAGAGCGAATCTAAATTGTTTATAGTCTATGTAATGCGAGTAGAGATGAGATTAACTGCTATATAAATGATAAATGCTAAATTTTTATAGCGCGCTATTTAAAGTGCTAAAATTATAAATTTAAGAGCTCAAGGTCGTGTAACGAATGGAAAGAAACGTGAAATAGTTATAATGACGTGCGCTAACTTATGTATAGCATCTATGGTCTATCTACAGATTAGTTTATACAATTTTTTATGATTAGTTACGACCGACTTCATTTGTTTTGTAACTATTACATATTATGGTGGTTACAGGTTATAGACGATAAATCAATGAGCTTCCCATCATACTTTAACAATTTACTATTTACAATTTGCACAAAACTTTACACTGCACTGGTTATTTACAGTAAATTATACTCATAATAATTAATAATAACGCACTCGTACTTTTATATACAAATATTACAACGACTTATTATTTAAACAAACGCTAAACTAACTAAATAAATCCAAGTACTTCATTATATCTTAATTTAAATCGCTTCTCCAGACGAAATTTTGCTAACGTTCCACCATTAATAAATAGTTCCATTTTTAATCATAGTGTAATTTTAATCTAATTTTTAATCTAATTTTTAAATTTTTATATTTTTAAATTTAATTATATGTAATTTTGTAAATTAATGGGATTTATGCCTAAATAAATAAATTTATTATTATTATTATTAGCTCAAAATCGTATTAAAACGTAACCAAAATTATAATTTATTATTAACATAACTACAATTCGAATACTTGTTAAGTGCCAAATATAGTATTACCGCTTAGCGTACTCAAACGTGAAAACATCAATAAACCAATCAGGTATTTCGCGTTTCGCATAAATGCTACAAATATTATTATGTGAAAGTATTTCACGTTATAATTGTTTCAACCAATGACAAGAGCAATTTTCACATAGAATGTAGTGCCATCTATGAAATATTAAGGGAGATAACTCAGGACGAAGAAGGATTTTGTTTGTTAGCTGCGTAAGTAAAGCACGGATAGATTGATGGTATGGCATCGAAATATTGTAAAATTATGGCGCTAGGTGGCATTTGGTTTAATTTTCTTAACGTATTCCAATCCAAAGTGAAAAAAAGTTCGTAATAATTTTAGCCCTTATGTCTCTCAAATTATAATTGTTATAATTCGTTTTTGATTTAACGTTATAATTTAAGCTATATATTATATTAACCATCTCTAAATGCGAGTGATGTTGTAATGGTAACATCACGGAGTGATGTTTGTAAGAGACATCTCATGTAATAGATGAAAGGTAAGTACGCGAAAATCGAAATGCAATGTAAATGCATCTAATTTGGAATATTGCAGTTGAACGATGTTTGTATTAGTACCCAAATTATTTAATAACTTACTAAATGGTGTAAAAGGATTAAACCGTAGACAATTTAAAATGAAATTGCATAATTTGTTAATCAGTGCTTGGTTAAATATAATATTTAAATTTTTCTAGGTAATCTAGAAGGAGATGGATATGCTTTCATACAATCAATCCAAGTTGTAAAAACATGAAGGTGGTATCAGTTAATAGCGTAGGTATTGATATACCATCACTGAAAATTCTGCGAATTGAACTGAGAGTAGACCTATGAGAGATTTAGTAAAAGCATTGACTCACAATTATATGGACGTCGGGTCCGCGCTAAAAAGTGTCCGCACTTGTAAGGCGCTAAAATCGTATACAGAGCGCCAAACTCCGCTTTAGTCTTCATTTGTTCGACTGACAGCGCGATACTGCGATGACATTACAATTTAAATTTCGAATAGGTTGACTTTGGACATTTTTTTCGTGGTTTTAGACCCGTCGTCCATTTATTTGTAAGTCAATGAGTAAAAGCTGACTGTCTAATTTTTGGAGTGCATTTGTTATTTTACAACTTACTAGACGGTGTAAACGAATCAAACCGTACACATTTAAAATGTAATTGCATAATTTGTTAATCATTGCATGATTAAATACAATATTTTGATTTATTTACCTGGTAATTTATAATGTAAAATTTAACCAGGGTGAGTGTAGGTTGCCAGACGGTTCTTAATATTTCGTAAGTTTTGTTTGATTCTTTCGAGTAATATGTAAGTAGATCTTGTTTATAGTGCAAGTTTAAGTTCTACAAATGCGTTTCATAGGTTGTTTTAAAACGCGTCGCGTCTTTAACCGACTTTAAAAAAAGGAGGAGGTTCTCAGTTCGTCGGTGTAATGTTTTTTTATGTATTAGACTGTGATGTTGTGGGTAATAGTGATATCACAGTGTAATACCACTTTTACGGGAATGTAATGTGATATCGCATGACTTTTCCAGGTACTGTTATGCGCACGTCTACTGCGCAATATAGCGAGTCGTTGCGTACTTGCGCTGCTAATGCTATTACAAAAAAAACTATTTATGAGACGTTTAAGTGTGGGAATACACGTCCGATTTTTCCATCCAATAGTCGGATCCGACCATCAGACATAATCGGACGTGTATGCCCGCGCTAAGAGGTAGTTACAGTTTTTTCACATATTATTAATTCAGGGGGAACGTCACGGTTTATGTAATCTTACAATTTAAAGTACTATCTGTACGGCAACTGTACCTGCTTCTGACTTTAATGCGTCAACACTCAATCAAGTCAACACACACACACACGCATGCGGACGCGCACGCGCACGTGTTGGATATATCCCAGAGTTATTACTAAAGTACTTAACTGTATTATATAGGGAAGTCAATTATCTAAAGAATTCAAAAGCAGAGTTATAGTAAACCAAGTTTTATTTTAATATAGGGTAAAACAAAATGTCAATTAACAGTATAACAGTAAACCTAAGCAATTAAGACCAGAATCACTACCAGAAACATAATTCAGTTTTAATCAATTATGCCAGCATTAAACTAACAAAAAAAATGTTACAAGTGATTTAAAAATAACAGGATAGACAAGTGAAACTAATGGCACTATTTCTAAAACTCAAGGATTAGTTTTAAGCACTGACATGTTTTAAGGTACTAGTTAATACAAAATTATAGCAAAGTGCTAAAAAAAACTAATTAAAATGGACAATTGGAAACAATAAGTATTTATAACGGATTTCATACGTTTAGGTACTGAATCTATACCAAAGCCCAGGGACATTGGTCCTATTTACACAACACAATTACACAGTAGCAAAGCAGTAAAACAAGTTACAAAAAAGGTACTTAACTTTTCCTGGTTGAGGGTTCGGCACTTTTTAATAATGAATCACCCCAGCCTTACATTCCTTTTTATACCCTTCAAAACCTCCTTTGAAAATTTACTCATACACATACTATTTTGGCCAATCACAAAACAGTAGTTGTTTACATTTGTACCGTGCTGAAGATAATTAAAACGTTTACCTAATAAGTTGTTAAAACATATTTAAAGAATTGTAACTATTATATAAACCTCGTAAATGTTTTAATTTAGCAAATATCATCAATTTTATGTACCAAAATATCAGCCAATCACAGAACAGTATTGTTTGACTCACTTGGTTGAACATTAATTTAAAATGTTATACATTACAAAGGTGTAAAGATAATCTTCGTGAATACTATAATTAGTATAATAATTATACAAGATTCGCAATCGTCTAGTTTAGCTAATTATCATTAATTTTAGAAACCATAACATAATAGTCCATAAAAAGTTGAACGAAAACGGAACTTTTCAAAATGCAATTGTGTAATTGTTATAGGCAAATTGTGATGTATTATTTCAAACAGTCAATTAAAATTCAAATAAGAATTATGAAACCATAAAAATGAACTGATATTATGTATTTTATAAAATTAATGTTTTACAAAATCTGTTGCAAAGCAAACTGACTTACAGAGACATCTATATTTTTTACGAGGAACCAAGTGCCAACTTATAGATAAATTTTACGCAGAATTTGTAGATCGCGTTAATTAATGCCAAAATAAAAATGCTATCACACGCACACGCGCACGCGCACTCGCACGCGCACTCGCACGCGCACGCACACGCACACGCACACGCACACGCACTCGCACACGCACACGCACACGCACTCGCACACGCGCACGCGCACGCGCACACGCACACGCACACGCACACGCACACGCACACGCACACACACACACACACACACACACACACAAACACACACACACACACACGCGCGCGCGCGCGCGCACACACCCACACATAGCTATATTACAAGCTTATGCTTAGTTTAGGTACCAGTCTTTTGCAAACATAATATAAACATTATTTTTGTCTCTTTCTTTTGTTCATGTTCAGTTGTTATGTTTGTGGAGAGAAATAGGAAGGACTGTACATTACCATCGCACGATTTGAGGGGTGGGAGGGGGGGGAGGGGAGGGGACCCTTCGTGCAAAGTTTCAAAGTTAGGAAGTTAATAGTTTTCGAGATATTAATTTTTTTAAATTCGAAAAAAATAACCTCAAAAAAATTATGTTTTCGCACCAAAGAGCGGGGTAAACCCCTCCCCACCCACAACAACAAATGGCAAGTTGGGTATCGTTTCCGAAATATTTGGGGGTACTCATTACTCATTTACTTCTAAATCTAAGATGGCGGACACGACTTTTCAAATATATGCAATATGGTTATCATTTTCGTTGTATTTGGGAGTGTTCATTACGAATATGGCACTTATTTCTAAATCCAAGATGACGGTCACGATTTTTCGAATAATGGCAATTTGGGTATCGTTTTCGAGATATTTGAGAGGGCTCATTACGAACTTAGCAATTATTTCTAAATCTAAGGTGGCGGACACGACTTTTCAAATAAATGCAATACGGGTATCATTTTCGAGGTATTTGGGGGTGCTCATTACGAATATGACACTAATTTCTAAATCCAAGATGGCAGGCACGATTATTCAAATAATGACAAGTCGGGTATCGTTTTCGGGGTATTTAGAGGTGCTCATTACGAATATAGCATTTATTTCAAAATCCAAGATGGCGGACACGACTTTTCAAATAAATACAATGTGGGTATCATTTTCGAGGTATTTGGGGATGCTCTTTACGAATATGGCACTTATTTCTAAATCCAAGATGGCGGACATAACTTTTCAAATAAATGCAATATGGGTATCATTTTCGAGGTATTTTCATCATAGGATTTGAAGCGTTAATTTTGATATATGCGATAATTAGAAAATGAATACTTTTTTATTGGAAATGTAATATATACATAAAACCAGCCGCAGTGACGAAAATATCGGATTCATTTTGTATGGAAATCGACCGAGACGTTCCCCCTTAATATTATTTTTTAAGCTGATGGCTCATAGCCAATGCTAATAATAACAATTAAATAATAATAATAATAACGTTTAAGAGATAGAGAAAGAGTAATCAAATTACATAATTTTGCAAGTATTATTATTTTTCTCTTTCTCTTTGTGAAGCGAATGGGCGAAATATTTTTTCATTTCAAATTTTATTTTTTTAGATGATTTTGTTTCTGCTTTCTTGGCTTTTCTCGGTTAGCGTTTCAGTCACTTACAAAGTAAAAAAATTTTTAAATTTAAAACTGTTTATTTTAAAAAATATGGCTTATACAATTACAGTGACTAAAGTTAAAAATCTTTACTTCTAAGATTGTGATACTTTAGTGTTACCCATCTCAAGCGACACAATATACAATTAACATTTCCACTTTTTTATTACACAATTTTGCCAATTTAATGTTATAATGTTACAATTACTACGTACTAAATTTTGTGCATACATCATCTTCGGTTTTGTATTGATCGAAGGTAAAAAATCGTTTTATTAATTTTTTAGTTTGTTTTTTGTTTCTAATTTTTTGTACAATACTTTCCGGTAACATATTCAATACTTTGGGTAGGATGTAAGTCCAAATTCTTTTACCATACACATTGTTGTATTTCGGAACTCTGAATGGTTTAACTTTACAAAACATTCGTAGTCCCGAAGCCCTCTTTTTCTTTTCTAATAATTTAATCTTGTCTTGGTTTTCAGATATAATTGCTAACTTAATTTTATCATATACATTAAGCACTTTACAGTATTGGAACAGTTTTTCATAGTTGTCTTTATGTTTATACTTAACTTTTAATGGTACTATGTTCTTGAGCAGTCTTATTTGTATATCGAAAATTTTCTTTAAGTACGTTTTATATGTCCTGCCATAGCTAGACAGACCATAGCTTATTATTGAATCAGCCATTGACAAATACAATAATCTTAATGTGTTATATGGCATCTTGTATTTAAGAATACTTAACTTTGAAAGGATCGCTCTTAGTTTATTACACACGTTTTCCACTTGTGGACCCCAGTGAAATTTATGGTCGATTTTTAATCCAAGGTAAATATGTTCTTTAACCATGTCAAGGCACTCACAATCACAGGGTATGTTCTGGTTATGCATACAGTGATGTCCGTGGGCCACGATTCTGGGGGTTACGCCGACTTTTAAGTATGGTGAGTGGATATGCATTAATTTTGTTTTTGTGTAATTAATTGACAAGCCCATATCGTGCGCCCACTTACATAACACATCAAATTCTTGCTGCATCATATTTTGTGCAACTTCTATATTTTTATGCGCTGTAAGTATACACGTATCGTCCGCAAATTGGTATACAGAGCCCTGCTGGAATATTTTGCACATGTCATTTACATACAACAGATATTCAGTCGGACCCAAAATTGAGCCTTGAGCGCAGCCATGGGTAGTTGGCTTTAAGTCGCTGTACTCCCCTGCTATGCTCACCGCATTATATCTTTGAGAATGGTAGTTTTTGAACCACTCCAGCAGAGGGCCCTGAATGCCATTTTGTGTCATTTTTTCATACAATGTCTCATAATTTATTGTGTCAAATGCTTTGCTGAAATCGATCATTACTGCTAGGACATGTTTTTTACTATTAAGGTAACTGTTCACCTCGTCTGTAAACAATGATAACAATTGTGTAGTGCTTTTATATTTCTGAAAACCAAATTGCTTCTCATGTATGATCCCGTTTCTTGACAAGAAGTTGTTTATTTCTTGCCCGTAATATCTTTCAATAATTAAATATATAAAATAAAAATAAAAATGTATTTATTCCTCAAAACTTTTTCATACAATAGATGAGGATATTCCCATTAAGCAAATTTATGCTTGTGTTGGGAAAGCCTCGCAACTTCCCTTAGCTAACATACTTTGAGAACTTAAATCGAATCAATGGGTTAGTTATAATAATTTAAAAAGAATAATAATAATAATTTTGTCTATACATGATAATATTGTGATGGGTCTATAGTTATTTATGTCTGTATAACTTCCTTTTTTATGAATTGGTCTGACCATACCAATTTTTAATTTATCTGGATAGGTGTTACTTGTAATGCATTGATTGATTAAATGTGTTAAAACTGGAGTTATATTATTGGCTATATTTTTTATGTCCTTTGCTCTAATTTTGTCTAACCCAGGACTTTTTTTTTCATTAATATTACCGATTATTTTATACAATATTTGATCATTAATTTTATTTAATTTTAGTGAAACAGTAGGGGCATTTATATAACTATTTTCGTCAAGTAACGGTTCGTCACATGTACTAAGCAAGTTTTTTACATTTAATTCAAAATCATTTGCAAATTTTTCTGACAGCTGTTTAGCTTTCATTCTAAACGATTTTAATAACATTTCATCTACAGCTTTCACGATTCTACCTGTTAATCTGTTTATAATCTCCCACATTCTTTTAGGGTTAT